>NC_051154.1:1022689-1242688 GCF_013339745.2 Dermacentor silvarum | reverse complement strand
AGACGCAAGATGCAACACCGAAGGATAGTCCACTTCGTGATGTGAATGTGAACCTATCCGCAATCGTGCCGACGGACACTGGCGTCCCTATGGACATGCGGTTCGGTTCTACGAATGCAGCCAAGCGAGGTCCCCCAGTGAACGTGCTTCAACAAGACGCCATCGCATCGGAGCAACCGGCAAAAAAGGTAAGGGCCACCCCACACAATTCCTCCACGCCCTCCCCTACGCCCGCTCCCTCTCAGTCCTACCCTACGCCCATCCCTTCTGAATCCTATCGAGTTCATATACGTCGCCTTTCATGTTACGACATAACTTCAGTAGCCACAAAATTTGTCCAAAGGGTCATCGACCAATCTCTTGAAACCACTGGATACAAAGGGTTCGCAGCATATAAATCTACCAACTCGATCACTGTTCACTTGGCATCTCTCACTGATGTGCAGAAAATGTGGACTTTAACATCTATTCCACTTTCAGAAGATCAGCACCTACCTGTGCCGTGCTACTTTGCATCGGGCCCTAATATACAGAGGTGTGTTGTCTATGGCATTCACCCGGAAGACACCCCTGAGATAATATGTCGTGAATTGATGTCCACGACACACACGGTGCTCGCAGCTAGATTCATGGGCAAAAGCCGTACTTGCTTAGTGACGGTACAGGGCCCCCAATGTATTCCAGAACGGTTTTACTACTATGGTTGTATATTGTGACCTAAACCCTACCTCCCTCTGGCGATATTCTGCTACCGGTGCTTTCAACCTGCACACATGCAGGCTTTTTGCCCACAGCGTACTATTGACCCAGAAAAGCTCACACCAGAAGGCCAACCACGATATCGATGTGGCTTATGTGAATCTGATGAGCACGATATGACAAGCACAAATTGCCCGACTAAACAGAAGGCCACAGCACGGATACGAAAGGCTATACCAAGAACGAGCATAGTAACAACTCATAATCGTTATGAGGTTCTTGCAGAAGAGCCAGAGATGCTCATGGCAGAAGATGCAGAAGCCCCAGAAACACAACTGTATTCTTCTGCTCTTAAACATGGCAAGCAGTCGCAGACAAAGAAACAGAAATTACTGGAACCTCTGTATCAGTCGGATGATGACCATGATGACATTGACGCTCGGATAGACACACTGGCCAGAGAGATTGAGCGACTACGCAAACATAAAGAATTGGTAATTCTGCGGCGTCAGAAAACAGTACCATCACGTAACCCATCAACCAGTGCGAATGCCACTGTTACGCCTGGATCCCGTCCGGCACAACAGGTCGACCAAGGTGTTTGGGCAGCATCAACCAGTGCGAATGCTACGGTTAAGCCTGGATCCCGTGCGGTACAACAGGTCAACCAAGCTGTTTGGACAGCAGTTTTAGATGAACTTGCTCAACTAACGTTCCTCATTCAGGATTGCCTGCATAATGGCTAATTCTCTGCAGCAGCTGTCACAGGATGGAATTCTACAGTGGAATTGTCGGGGCCTAAGCTCCAAGCAAGGAGAAATTAAAACCAAGCTTCAATATAATAAGCTACATGTGTGGGCACTGCTTATTCAAGAGCATAATAAGTTATGCTCCATTTAAAATTTTAACGGGTATCATAACCCATCTATTAGAGATAGGCGTGCTACTACAATAGCTTCAGCTCCCGGAAAAGCTGCAGTGTATGTATCATCGCATATTGCTCACAGAGTGATTGATCTGGAGCCATGGTGTGGTGTTATTCAAGACGTTGTCGGGGTCCTGGCACGCCCAGTGAAACCTCCTGTCATTCTAGTGTCATCCTACGCCACACCACAGCGCACACGCTTGAACTTGGGGTGGATAGCCCATCTACGGTCTACATACCCGGGAATTCCCATTCTCGTGGATGGAGACTTTAATGCTCCACATACAGAATGGGGGTACAAGTATAGCTCCCGAAGAGGATGTCAAGTTAAAAACGTCATGAGCGATGCCACTTTTACACTGTTGAACCTTCACGCTGTGGCTACCTGTGCTGTACCCGCAGTATCTAGAACACACGCTCCAGACCTCACGTGGTGGTTGGGCCCTGGAATGCCGCAGTGGCGGGTGGAACCAGATACCTGGGGCAGTGATCATATGCCAATAATGATTGGTTTGCGTAGAACGTGCATAAGGAAAATTCGACGACGAGTAACAGTCACGCATTGGGATAAGTTTCGGGAATCATCGATTGATAAAGTACCCTCAGAGCCCTCAGAAATTCTTCCCGCTTTGCAAGAAGTGCTCCGGAGTAACACCACTGCAACCACAGTTGACGAGGAACAACCTCAACCGGACCTCGCTCTTTTGCAACTTTGGGCAAAGCGACGTCAGGCAGAAGTGTATGCGACGAGGAATCCCGATGTACCAGGTAGCCGTGCACGTGCTAACCGTACAGCGGCGAAGGCGCGTCGGCACGAAAAGCAACTTTCTCGACGACGATGGTATGAGTGGTGCGAGAATCTTGGATCGGGCATGGGAAACAGAGCACTTTGGCGTACGTTTCGGTCAATGGAACGCGGTCATAAGCAACCTGACCCTGCAGCGGGCGTTAGGCTAGCGATGCAAAATTCGCCACATGAATTTGCAGAACACGCTGCTAGGGCGTTTTTCCAGAAGTACGATCACGCGTCACCTATAAACTGCCCTGAAATTGATGAGTCTGATGAATCCGGAATAACCACCCCTTTCAGCATGGCCGAACTAATAGCGGCGATTGAAACTTTGAAGAAACGAACAACACCTGGACCCGATGGTATTCCTTATGAGGTTTTCAAGAACATGGAAGGAGCAGCTCTCGACGCACTTCTTCAGGCTATTAATAAAGTATGGGAGACTGGAAACGTTCCACCTGACTGGAAGCATTCATTTGTTGTCCCGATTCCGAAACCAGGAAAGTCTCCAAATAACCTGCAGTCTTTACGCCCAATTTCGCTAACCTCCACTATCTGCAAGCTCGCTGAAAAGATGCTGGCCACACGTGTTTCCTGGTGGCTTGAACGCCATGATAAATTTCATCCGGCTCAAATTGGCTTCCGTTCTTACTTGGGAACAGAAGACGGTCTTTCTATCTTATCAGACGATGTTTTACAGATTTCACCACACAGTCACGCTGTGCGCATGGTAGTAGCAACACACATAACGAAAGCTTATGACAATATAGACCATGAAATCATTATTTCCAACCTCATCAACCTGGGACTTCCACCGCGGGTCATAATATTTATCTACTCGTTTCTTCAGAATCGCACATTTGCGATTAGAGTATATGGGAGGCAAGAAGGATACTTCACATCGAACAGAGGAGCCCCACAAGGTTCAGTTTTAGCTCCTCTTCTCTTCAACGTTGCTCTAATACCTATAGCCTGGGAACTACACCAGATTCCAGACCTGAAGTTTTTAATCTATGCGGATGACGTCACTTTGTGGTCCGTGCATGAAGATGTATCTCGACAAACTCAACACCTTCAAGAAGCCCTTGATGTTCTGCACAACTACGCTCGGAAAGCAGGGTTGGACATTTCCGCCCAAAAATCAAGCTATGTTGTGGTGGCCAACAAGAAAGGACGCACAAGAATCACGCAGCACCCCTTTACATTTAAACTCGGCGCAGTGACAATCCCTGAGGCTTCTGAGCTCCGCATACTGGGTCTCGATATTCACCACTCCGGCGGTGGTGCACACTGGCTCCGTAAAATCAGACAGACTTCGACAAAAACACTTCACCTTATTCGTCGCATTGCAACAAAAGCAGCTGGAGCTCGTACTGACGTAGCTCGACGGCTGGTACGTGCAGTATTGCAGCCACGAATTTCATATCAGGCACGATTTCAACGGCTGATTTTGGCACAGTTGGCACAGTTAGAGACGATTAATCGCCATGCTATGCGCACAATCACAGCACTACCACGCATCACTCCGATACCAACCTTACAGGAACATGCCCAGCTCAACACAATTGCAGAGCTAACTTTGCAACGTGAAAAAGCACGTGAAATAAAAACGCAACTTGTTCCGGCTGTCGCTGCGTTGCATGCTCATTTTCAACGCGACTCTCGGATTGACAATCAGCCCCATCCAATGCCTCCCTGGGAATTCACCAGCGTCGCAACTAATAAGCCAACGAAGTTACGACGCAGCGATACAACAGGTATTATTGACGACCACAACATCATCGATGCATCATACGCTAACACCTGCAAAGTCTATACGGATGCTGCTATTCTCCCAGACGGCGGGAGGACATCATTCCTCAGTACAACGCATAATTTCATCAGCGGCCACCAGCGCTATTTATCTACGGAAGCCAGAGCTCTAATAATGGAACTTCAAGCCATCCACGACGCTGTGCAAGATGCGACATCTAAGCTGCCTACCATCAAACAACTAGATATCTTCACTGATTCTTTAGCGGCTATTCCGGGACTGAAGAAGGTTGACAAGGCGATGGAAATCTGCGAGACAATACACACTATGAATAGAAAAACAGCTACTTGCGTCAAGGTACACTGGATTCAAGGCCACGCAGCGAACCCTCACAGCATTGCTGCTGACCAGCAGGCACATTGCCCTCCTAATCCAGACCTTCCGTCTATTCCCCTCCCACCTCAGCCCCTTAACTCGCTCCGAGCCCGTAAAAATTTTCTCAGCAGGACACACGCGCTCTTATCCCCCCGTGTGTCTGCTCCCTCCCCCTTCACCTTACTAGGGCGGAGGAAGTTGTGCTTAGGAGGCTTCCGGCCGGGGTGGCCCTTACACCGGCTGTGATCTCAAGGTGGAACTGGTCGCATTTACCACTGGGTGCTACGTGTCCATACTGCTCCGTCCCTGTGATGGAAGCAGATGCATACCATCTAATATGGACATGTACTGGTTTACAATCGGAACGCTCGCGTCTCCTACTGCACGCCGGCGTCCGCTACAGTGTGACAACCAGCTATGACCACTGGATACATGATAACAGATTCCACAAAACACTGCTTCAATTCATACACAACACAGGCCTCACAGCACACATATAATACACATATACACATCAAGAATTATGCCTTAACGGCAAGTGTTCATCGCAATTTAAAAAAAAAAACAGCGATCTGTTAAAAGCCCATTGTGAAAACCAGGCGCACACCAATCTTTGCTCTGAAATGGGAGCGCAAGCACGTAGCGAGCCGCACCAATCCAATCCAGAGGAAAGAGAAAGAGCAACAAGCGATCTGTTGAACCCCAGTGAGAAAACCAAGCGCACACCAATCGGTCTTCGGAAATGCTAGCGCAAGTACGTAGCGACCGCGCCAACGAATCCAGAGAAAGAAAGAGGAGGACGAGCGTCCCCTCGTGGTATAACGCGAAACGTATTAAACTACAAATTAGTCTAATCCACATTCAGTGTACATCTTGTAAACTATAAAATGCTTATAACCCACAATAATGTGAATATTATTGTACTAAATGCATTTATTTTATAACTTTCTTGTGTCTGTAATGCACTCGGTGTAACGACAAACAAGTGAAAGAAGGCACGGCCATGCACCGACCGTATGATCACGTGAGCCCAAGTTTGTCGACCGCCCATATGGCAACGCCCAAGGGATGATAGCCACCCAGAGTGAATTTAGATGAACCAATGGAACTGGAGGCGTGCCGACGGACAACCTTTGTCTTGTTACCATTTGTTCTTTTATCAATTGGGGCGTTGCCAGAGCTCGTGAAGATCCCGAGTTTCGCCAAACTCGGCGCATCCTGCATAGCACCGCAGCTCGGAGCTTCCATCGTCACTAGGTCATTCAACACTACATTTACCGATCAAACTGAATAACTATATTATTTTTTTGCATGTTTCTCGTTTGTCTTTATACTCAGTTTTCCTAATCCAACTAGAGTGTAAGTTTTTGTATTATTTTTTCTGCCTAACAGAAAACACGTTGGCGCAGGTCTTTGTGGATAGCATTTTGACTTGTGCTAACCACGCTACCCCTTGCAGGACAGTGTCTACTTAGTAAAAGGGCGGAATGGAAGGCATGGTATACGATTATTAGGGAGTAATTACTAGCAAGCGTCAAGAATGCAAAAGTGCCGCAAGCACTGGTGCACATATGGTTGCAATTAAGATTGCGTTTGATTGACTGGCAGAAAGTTGGCGGATAGAGGGAACGAGACAAAACACCATGAAAAATAATTTGTCACTGCTTTCCTCTCTCCCGTGGCTGGTCAGGATGAACGAGCACCAGCACGAAATAGTCTGTTGCTTTCGCGTGTAAAAAATGCAAGCGGCACTTAATAAAAAAAGTGCACAACTTCAGCCGTAGTGCGTGCAAAATGTGTTGCGCAGCCAACACTGGCCGAGGAAGTACGGTCGTCCAGCAGGATGTCTTCAACAATGTTCATATAGACATTGGCACAGGCTATATTGTTCACGGTGCACATTTCTAGGTGCACGACCACAATTTGCAGAAGGCAAAGCAGCTGGTCTCATGGCACTTGCAAAAATCCCCTAGTCTTTATTTCCGTCAGTGCACTTGGCTCTCGTGAGGTGCTTATCAGTGTTTGGAGGCAGTCCTTGCAGCTTATTTTAGCAAACTTTCTTGCAATCTAGCCACCAAGGTAATCCAAAATGCAGTCCTTCGTTGACTCCGGACAATTGATTTCTTGCATTCACTCAGCCGGCTCCATATCGTCTAAAAGAACTGCCAGGGTATCAATCTGAAACACAAATATATTGGTATATCACTAAGTGAATGACATGAGTGAGAAATTTTAAGCATCAGAAAACATAATAGATCTCCACTGCATTTAAAACGAGACGTATTTGCCATTAGCATCAAATGGCTAGACAATCATTTATCACATATCTATACAGTGCACAGCTACTCTGCAAGTTGTTTTGGTGTGTGTTATTAGAAAGTTTACCTGGTTAGCAGTAGGCTCTTTATGCTGAAAGAGATCTTGCATTTTTAAGAGTAGGCTTGGCCCATCTTTATTTTAGTCAGCGCTATCACTTTCTCGTTTGGATCATTAAGCAAAAAGTAAGCACGTTTATTGCAAATGCCTCACTTCAAGTAAACCTCTAGAACACAGACACTGTCGCGGTTTATACAAAAACAAAACAAAAAAGTTGCAGTGGCTTAGCTCGGCTATGCCAGGATATACGTAGCGTTAGCAAAGGTTCAGCTGATTATTCTTAGCTTATTCTTAAGATTATTCTTAAGATAAGATTATTCTTATGAGTCAAGCTTCTCCGTTCTTCTGCGCCGTTGAGCAGCATTTGCGCTCTCCTTCTCCATGGCTATACCACACTGGCAAAGGCCAGTCAGAAGCGCAGCGGCTCCAGCGCAGTGTCAGACGGCGACTGCACAGCGAGCGCGCGCCGGCGCCAGTGCGTCTACCACGTCTACGACGTCACTCCTCTGGAATGCGCAGACCGGCGGCGGTGAGTCGCGCGCGGCGGCGGTGGAGTGCGCGAGAGGTGCCGGCTCCGGTGGCTCCGGTGCGCAAGCCGTGTGACATCATTGATTCTTGCGCATGCGCAGCACGGCTCTTGATGTGCCGCGCGAAACGGGCTTGGCTAGGCCAGTGTAGCTAACGCTACAAAAACATCAGGAATGGGGGCTTACCGCACTGAATTCGTGGACTTCATGTTTGCCTTCATGATGCACTGATCTATAATGAGCACATCGCAGCCCTGCATGCCAATGGTTTCCTGCATGCCACGTTTTTCATTTGCCATGCGCCTCCGCTTTTGCGAGCGTCCGCTGACACGAATGAAGTTGTTGCTTCACACTGCGAAGTTGGGCCTTCACCCTTTGCAGCTCTGAGGCAAAGCAAACCGCGTGCTCTGTTAGGCACTCTGCATCAGCACCGCCAAGGTGCTGCTGCAAGGTGATTCACAGTGCGATGCAAGGTGATTCACAGTTCGTACTTCATCTGCAAAGAGTGACCAAGAACGAATATCGTAATGAGAGTGATGCCAGTTTGCCTGCGTAGTGAGCAAGTAGCATACTCCAAAGGTGTGTACCAGACTTACCATGAATTTCGTCTTCGGCTGCATCGGTGACGTCTGAAGTTGCGACGGCCGCAACTTCGGCTTCAGCGCAGTTTGAAGATACCGCTCGCCGCCTTTTTGTAGGTGTGCGCCGTGTCGGTGCATGCGAACGTTCTTTGGGCTTAGACAAGTACACAGGTACGCCTTGGAAAATCCTCGGGATGGCGTTTCTACCAGTTTGGGCCGATCGCGTGGCAGTGACAAAACGTTTCCATTTACTGTACACACATTCACACGAATAATGTCTCCGGCATCAAAATGTTTTTCGCACACGCGAAAGTACTTCGATTCAAACGGGAACCCGGCAGTCTCTTGTCGCGAGATTGCTCGCTTCCACCTGTCGCGTAGTTCCAGGTTGGCTGGTAAACAGAATAGGGAAACAGAATAGGGGGCCCTTGTATCCGGAGCGGCAGCCTGGCTCACAACAAGTGTTAGGCATCACTGCTATGGTGAATTACGAAGTGTAGATGTCACTACATGGAGAGACGCAACAAAAAAAATGTCACAGTTTTGCCCTAAGGGCGAAGCGATGAATGCGATAGCAACACAACAATGTCATACGAAGTAAGGTGAGCGGCTTTGGTAGCAATATGAATTGTAGTAAACATGAGCTGGATTAAGTAAGCAGGTGTGCTGCGGCGTAAGTAGACCGACATGAAGAGAGACTCGATGACCACGAGAAGGCGCGTGTGAAACGGTGGTGTTGATGAGAAGCGCTTACCGTGGGCAGCGCGTGCGAAGGGACACACCTGTAGTGCTGCACTGCCGATCTGGGCAGCATTGCATGTGTAGCGTGCGTTGGAAAATGTGGCCCGACTATTACTAACTGAATGAACAAGCGTGGTGTGAGCGCGCACAAACAAACATGAATAGATCACACTGAATGACTGCAGCCAACGACTGTCAAAACGCTGGCAGCGGGCGAAGGTACGTGCGGTCTATCGCTTCAACGAAAACTGAGCGGCGAATGCGCATAAAGGTCAGAGCCGTGTGGAGATAAGAGACGGTGCGGTCGAACGAACGACGAGCGCGGTTGTTGGCAGCGTAGAAGTGCCCCCCCCCCCCCCCCCCCCGCTCCTTCCGGCGCTGGCTTCCCGCTGCCTTGCTTGCGCGTGGGAGAGATAAGAGACTGTGCGGACGAGCGACGAGCGCGGTTGTTAGCAGAGAAGTGCCCCCCCCCCCCCCCCCCCCTGCTCCCTCCGGCGCTGGCTTTCCGCTTCCTTGCTTGCGCGTGGGAGATTGAGTGCGTTCGCTCTCCGTGATAGCGCGCGTCCCCGCACGCTGCCTCTGGGGCATACGGCGCGCGGCGAAGATTTTATCTATACGGAACCTCACGGCGACGGCGACGCCGACGGCAGAAATCCGGTTGAAGTGTCCATATAATTGCTATCGCAATAAAACAACCACACACACAGCACGCCGCGCCGACGCTCCGCTTTCCGGCGACAGCGGCCGCCTTCCCCGTCGCCCTTCTAGCGACACCAGCGCCGCGGCGCCGCAACTGTGGGCGCCATATGAAGCTCTCCCATAGCGTTACGTGGGAGTTTCATGACCAGGAGAAAAGTATTGATGGACCCTGCTGATAGCAAGCGCTTGCGTGGCTCATTGGTAAAGTATCCGACTCCCACGCAGCGGGCCTAGGTTCGATGTCGGCGAGACCGGGTACTTTTTTTCGCATTTCGGGCGATAGCGGTTACGCGGCGGCGGCAGACAACAACGCGAACCAAAACGGCTATTAGAATGGGCCCATAACAGCTTACGCTGTAAAAAGTCACAGGGCTGTGCGGCAGACGCAGCACAGTCAAGGTTCTGTTCTACTCCGACGTTCACAACGAGTCACGTTGGCGGTGGAACGCCAGGCGCTATTCCGCCTGCCCTATAGTCCAACGCAACGCGGCCCGACGCAGCGGCCGCAGCCAAAGCAGCGCATGCTCAGTAATGAGCAGAGCGCCGCGCCGCCTATTAGGAACTTTCGCAACGATTCCTAGTTCCAGGTTCGCGCCAATCTCGCGTGTTGTCGCGCGGATACGGTGCAGTCTAATAAGTAACGTCGTCGGCGCGAAATTCAGCATGCTACATTTCGCGCCGGCTGCCACCGGGCCGCGCCGACGGACGCTGGTCGCGTCGGTCGCGCGTCGCGTCAGACTATAGAGTGCTCACGTTTTGCTAGCGTAGCGTGTCTGTGCCCAGCGTGCGCGCGCATCGACGTTACGTCGGAGTATATCGAGCCCATCACAGTGTAAGCTGGTGGAGCGGCTCAAGAGTCGCTCCAATTTCGGTACCAAGCGCCCCAGGGTGTTCGCGACAAGTCTGTTCGCCTCGTTTTGACGAGAACGATCTGAACTGTCCGCCCGGCGTCGATGGAGAGCTGCGCACGATGCGTTTGCAGGCACGTTAACTAGATGGCGCCACCATACTGGCGGAGACTGGGGATCGCGTTTATTTATTTTTTTGCGCGCCTCGTCTGAATGGCATCTCGTCGTCTGCGCCTTTAAATGGCGCCACCATACCGGCGGAGGCTCGGATCGTCAGCGTTTATAGTTTTTTTTTTTTTTTTTTTTTTTTTTTTTTTGTCCGCTGCCCGATAGCAAGCGCTTGCGTGGCTCAGTGGTAAAGTATCCGACTGCGCGGGCCTGGTTTCGATCCCGGCGGAGACCGGGTACTTTTTTCGCATTTGCGGCGATAGCGGTTACTCGGCGGCGGCGGCATCATCGCGACCCGAAACGGCTATTCGAATGAGCCCATAACAGCTTACGCTGTAAAAAAATAAAACGATGTCTGTCAACTTCATTTCACATTCTTATTGTCTGATGCTCGCGGCAGCTAACAGACGACATTATTAGTAGCGCGACGTATTTTCTGTTGCGAGTTTCCGCCGAGTGTCCCCTCTTGTTAAATTTCTTTCTATATGGTGAAACTCTGGGACGGCCAATGTCAAAACTAGGAAATCGATAGAGGCGCTGTGTGCAGTCTGTTTCACACTTAGTGGAAATCTCGGAGCGCATTGCATCGCCATGCGGCGAGCGCTGGAGTCGGGCGCCGGAAGCAGCTCGCGCAGGCGCAGACGCTCGAGGCGCGTTATCTTGAACCACGTCGACTGCTCGACGCGGCTGGCCGCCAACCGCGTCGACAGCTCGACGCAAGATAACGCGCCTCGAGCGTCTGCGCCTGCGCGAGCTGCTTCCGGCGCCCGACTCCAGCGCTCGCCGCATGGCGATGCAATGCGCTCCGAGATTTCCACTAAGTGTAAAACAGACTCTACATTCGCCGTGACACTTTCGGTCGCTTATCAGGAGGCAAGACTGCCCGAGTTGTGAAAATGTTGAAGTGCGCACGTTCTGCATATGACAGCACAAGTTTGCGATCTATATCAGAGGCGCGAACAATAGTGAGCGTGAGCTCGTCAAAGCACAGTGCATAGCATTCAGACGAGCGATGAAAAGTGACCCACTGTCGTTCGGAATGGTACATCATTTTCATTGCCTCTTTAGCGGCCGGTGTCGGCGATACTGGGGCGAAAAATGAAAACGTCTTAGCGCCCTCTGAACAGTGCATGGTGCCTATACCGAACACCGAACCAAATGAATCGTGGGAAGCTTCCGAACGACTTGCCGTCGAGTTTTCTACTAACCACCTGGAACCCACCGTGTTTGCGTAGTGGCGTTGCGTTTGCAGGCACGTTAACTAGATGGCGCCACCATACTGGCGGAGACTGGGGATCACGTTTATTTTTTTTTTTTTTTTTGCGCTCCTCGTCTGAATGGCATCTCGTCGTCTGCGCCTTAACTAGATGGCGCCACCATACTGGCGGAGACTCGGATCGTCTGCGTTGGGATGCTAAGCACGAGGTCTCGGCATGAAGTCATGGCCACGGCGGCCGCATTTTGATGGGTGCAAAATGCGAAAACACCCATGCACTTAAATTTAATTAGGTACGCGTTAAACAACCCCAGGTGGTCCAAATTATTCCGGATCGAGTCCCCTCCTAGGGCGTGCCTCATAATCACATCGTGGTTTTGTTATATTACTAACCACCTGGAAGTGTCAGTTTCCTGTGTTTTCAGGGCACATCCGTTTGGCCGCTTCGCAGCGGGAAAAGTGAGGCCCATAATAGCTATATTTTACAATGAAAAAGAAGCGTGATAAACCTTGAGTTTAAGCTCAACAAAAACAAAAATTTTGGCACGTCGCTTGATTACTCGTAAGCAGTACAGGTGACCAAAACTGGGGCAGTTTTCGAAAACGATGGTGACCCTGCTCGCTTAGTTTTTTACAAGCTCTTGGGCAATGGCGACACGTATATTGAGCCCACGGAAAAAGAAAACTGTGCAGCGCGTGTGTCTGCGGAATGACAAGCCAAATCTTCGTCGTTTGCAAATGTGGAAACAAGACAGCCTTCGTACGACATACCCGTGTGATGCCAAAAAACATGTCACTTTCGTCACTCAATGATTCATGCTTAGCATCTCTGGCTGTACTAACCGAGACGTGGCTAAACCATACCGTCTCCGTTAACGAAAGGTTTCTTTCTACATCTGCCTACATCATTTTTTTTGTTGTGATTGACGCACCGCAGAGGAAGTGGCAGGCTTATAGCTTTAAAAAATGAATTTCTTGCCGTTCCAGTTGTCATTCATTCCTAGAGCACGTTTTCATTTCACTTCAATGCCCAAGCACAAATGTTATCATGTGTGCGTTTTACCGCCCTGCAGATATGAATAATGTATTTTCAAGTGAGTTTCGAATGGTTCTAAATGAAGTGCGCGTGCTTTTTCCTCGTTCGACTCTCATCACTTACGGTCATTTTAATTGCCCGGTTATTATACCGTATACAGTTTGTTATCTGAACCGAGCACGCGCTATGCGCAGACGGTGTTCCGCGCATGCTGTCACCCTTGCCACCGACATGTATATAAGCGCACTCGAATAAAGGCAGTCGTTCGTTCTCAAGCAACCCGAGGCTGTCGTCACGCGATACAGACAATGGAATCTGTCGCCGCTGCTTACGCCATCATTTCCTTCACGCATGCCTAGACTTTACGTTATCTCAACTCGTTACTCTCCCAACCCATTTAACGGGTCCCGTTTAACCTTATATCTTTGCCCGTTTCATTTTTGGCGGAGGCGCTGGTATTGCACAAGACGGAACTCCGCAGCGGGCTTCTCCTCGGACGTTCTACCATGCTGACAGACGCTGGGTCACGCACGGCGTCAGCACCCGGGCCGTCGGCATCCGCGACGCCGCAACCGTCAGTCGTCTTGACGCATCCGCGCGACCCCGGCACCTCCTCTGGTAACGGCATCGACAAAGTCGACATCGTCTTTCATATACGAACGCGTCGCTGCACACAACTGATGGGACCCTACAGTAATGCTCGCAAATCTTCTATCTCCAGGGACCAGCACGCACCTGGTATGACACACATGAGGAAGAGCTGACCAGCCGGGACGTATGTAAGCAAAAACTTAGTGCATTGTAACTTAGTAAGGCAGTCTTACCTTACTAAATAGGTGAAAAACTTTATATGCATTGGATCACAACCAATTTAATATACACGCTTCTGAAGAATTTTGTCGCAGGGTCTCTCTCGAGTACTGTCCGCAATATTCACGCAACCACTTTCCACTGGTTCAACTCCTCAAGACTGGCGAATAGCTAGTCATCCCATTTTATAAATCAGGTGAACGTTTCTCATGCCCTTAACTACCGACCACTATCATAAACCAGCACAATTTACAAGCTTAGCGAACACATTATTCATTCGCAAGTCGTGAACTATCTCGAAGATCCCAGTTTATTATTTAAGTACCAGCACTGCTGCAAAAAAGGCTACTCTTGTGACACACAGCTCGCTGGATTTCGTCACGACTTGTATTCATTTACTGACGGCGGATTCCAGATTGACGACGTATTCCTACAATTCTCCAAAGCTTTCGATCGTATGCCTCGTTACGTACGCCTGGCTAAACTTTCAGGACCATATTCATCCTCTTGTTTTATAGTGGATAACTGATTTCTTAGCCTTGAGACTACAGTACACCTCTGCTAACAACTCTTAATCTATAGTTACGTCACGTCCAGAGTGCCTCAGGGGAGTGCACTTGGGCTGTTACTGTTCCTTGTGTACATTAGACTTGCCTAACTGTGTTTCGTCCCGCGTTTAGACTTTTTGCCGATGATTGTGTACTTTATCGTAACATATGTTGTGACTCAACTAACACATGGTGCACGTTATGGTTAATACCTTTAAATCTTACTAAAATAGAATTTATGTCTTGTACCAACCGAGTCTCCACATAGTCGTAGTGTAGAACTCGTCCCAACCTATAAGTATATGTAGTCATTTGCATTGCGACTTAACGTGGAACCATCACATTTACTCCGCCCTTGCAGCTGCTAATCGCTGCAAGTGGCAGCATCGAACGCAACCTAAAGCACGCCCCTGTAAGCATACGTAAACTTGCTTACACTACACTAATCCGCCAGAAGCTCAGATACGTATCGGCAATATGGACTCTGGGTCAGTCATACATCACCAACGGCATTGAATCTGTTCATAACCGGGATGCTTGTTTCATCTCTTCCGACTATGCATCTTACGCTAGCGTTTCATCATTAAAAACACCTGCCGATTTGCAAGCGCTATCTCTTCACCGCAAACCAACGCGTCCTTGCCTGCTTCAGAAATTTCATCCTCATATTTCTCTCCATGGCGATTTCTTTCAGTGCCCGCCTGTCGTCTATTTCAAATCAAGCGCATACCGTGTCACACGTTACATTATGCACGCTTTTTAATACCCCGCACCATCATTGAATATAACAGCTTGCCCTCTGATATTGTCACTGAAACTAAGCATGTAAAATTTCACGACATGCTACGCTCTGTTCATTATTTACCTTTTAGAGTGCAGCTCTTAATGGTCTGTTCCTACGGCGAACGTCGGCGACAGCGTAACCGAGCGAACGCGCGCAACAACGAAAGAGGAGACGCGAGCCACCGATGGCGGAGACCATTGACCAAATGAGAGCGGCCCTGTCAGTGACGTGCGCGCGGAAAACTGGTTTCAAGCGGACCCGCCCGACCGCTCGATGCGTACTCGTATCTGGTTTCAGCCGGACCACTAGTTTCGTACTATCACAGCTCTCGTTCACGCTTGTTTCGATTGTCATGGTTTTCGATTGTTTGGTAATCTGATTGTATGCGCGACGCGAATTGTGTAATACTTTCTGGATGCCAAGCGGCAGCAGCGATTACACTGGAACCTTCGACGAGTCATGTATTAAATCCGACGCGTTTGACCCGCAAATCAGATAAACGACGATTGCCGACTCTGCTACATGTCTCTCTCAAATTCTTTGCCTCAATACATCGCGAAATGAAATCACGTATGGAGCTGCGCTCAAATTTGGCATTATGGAGTATCGTAATCGTCGGCGAATTTTGATGCGATAGCTACATTACGCATGGTTTTCGCATCTTCGCCGTCGCCGCACTTTGAGCCATGGCCGCACTGTGACGTCACACCACGGCCATCGATTCTCCAGCAACTCGGCTTGTCGCGGTGGCCGCGCGGCCACCACTCCTGCCGTCGGTAAAGTCACTGGAACATGGAAAGTACCGCAACCCTTTTCTCTTCGCCGTCGGGCAGCCGATTGGTCAGTTGCGGTCAGGTGATCACTTTCCGCCATAGATGGTCCACGCCGCGCCGGAGCGGACAAGCATACAAAGGCATCGCTCGCACACGCCGCGCGTATGAGCCATCGACGAGGTCGGATTTTGCATTTTGTGAAATTTAGGGTATATGGAACTTTCCTAGACTTAAAACGAAACGAAAGGAAATGCCCGAGTGATGCGCTTTCGGGTGCGGCAACCACCGGTAGTCCGGGAAAGCTCTTTTGGCGATACCAATTAAGCGGAAAAAGTGACAGCAAGCGCCGTGACATCTGGCTGCACCGAATAAAGCGCGACAAATTCACTCCCACAACGTGAATTTGATGATATCGCAAAGTTGAGAACCTTTGCGGTATCATCGAACTGCCTAAATGCCATATAATGTGATCGAGATCGAAGCTTCTTCACGCGTTTGCTTTGAAGGCTGCGATTCGCCTTGCGCAAACAAAGCGAGGATCGAGATGCTCAGAAATACGCAGAACCGAGCAAAATGTGGCTCGGAGAGTGGCGGAATGCGGGTGACTGTGTAAAAAACAACATAATGTAGTGAGAAAACCACTGCAATAAAGATCTGTCGACCTGTCAATATCGAATATTAAAATATACATTTTCTTATGTCTTGTTGTTTATTACTGCTCCAAACAACGGCAACGTGACCTGGATAAATCTGTTTTAGCATATATTTCCTTGTGCTGCACTCAGGGACCGTTTCTCTTCGTCGAAGTCGATCTGTATCAATCGTTTCTGCAGCAACCGTTTCGAGCGCGAGTAAATCAGTAGCCACGTTCGAAAAAAATTACATCCTTGCTTAAAAACAATGCGTGGCAGCGCGTGATACCTAGTCAGCCTAAAAAATACTGTGCGACACACGTGCATCGGGTTCGTTTTGCATTTAGAACGGGTGGCGCACAGTTGAATGCTTCACTTTCCGAATACATGTAATTTATATCGTATCTAGCTAAGCAAAACACGGTTTTGTTTGTGGGTTTCACAGGGCCCACGGAGACAACTACCGTGTTGTTCTTCACTGTAGCAAGCCTGAAAAGCTCGAGGAAGAGCTGCTCGCGTTTTCCGCAACGCGTCGAAGAGCTACGTGTTAGCTACGAGGGTAAAACAGTAAATGTAAACAAACCCGATATTCACGTAGGCCTGCGACGTATAAAATGATTAAAGCACGAGTAATGTTGCCAACTATGCACGCTGTCAAGCAGTTTAGTATACTCCTTGGATAGCTTCCCAATGAGCACAAAACTTATCGGGAAGGTGAACAAACGAAAGAACGGCCGCTCGAGCGCCAGTTCGCTGGTCTCGCTGCATGCAATTTGGCGCCTGGAAAAATCTTCCCATCGTACTTATCTGCACTCCTTCGCAAGCATAGAAGATGCACCATCGCATCTTTTATGTAAAGGACGATGAAATCCATTGCAGTAGAGTAGCAGTCTGGGTCAGTTGGTACATACTGAATAGTAAAAACCAGTCAAAAGACGAAGGTCAGGGAAGAGACGTGGCACACACGACAGTCGTCGTGTGTGCCACGTCTCTTCCCTGTCCTTCGTCGTTTGACTGGTTTTTACTATTCACGATGATATCCGTCGATCTGTGATAATATAAATCGCTGAAAGCGAAGCTACATAGCTGAGCGGCTGCCGCCCGAGAGACGCGTTGGACCAAATGTGGCAACAACAGCGCAGTGTTGCCTGCGCGCGCTCCGGCGGTTGCGGTACTTTCCAGGTTCCAGTGACTTTAGCCGTTGGGCGCTCGCCGCGCCCTCTGTGTGACGTCACACCACGGGCCTCGATTCTCCGGCGACTCGACTCGTCCCGGTCGCCGCGCGGCCACCGCACCTACAGGCGCGCGTCCGCCGTTGCCTGGTAACCGCCACAGCTGGCTAAAGTCCCTATATAAGAAAAGTACCGCCATCCTTTGACAAACGCCGCTTCTCTCTCTCTCCTGTATCTCCGATTGGACGATGATAGCGCGCGCTTTTCACTTCTTTATATTTTCTTTTATCCGCCTCAGAGCCATGTTGAAAGTAGAGCACTGCACGGGCCGGATTTTTCGGCCCGAGCCCGGCCCAGGCCCGCTTTACAAGGCCCGAGCCCAGCCCGGGCCCGTAATACAGAGCCCGAGCCCGGCCCGGGCCCGGGCGTACATGACCGAGACCAGCCCGGGCCCGGCCCGGGCCCGTGGTTCCAAGCCCGGGCCCGACCCGGGCCCGTGCTATCGGGCCGTGCGACCCGGGCCCGTGCCCGAGCCCAGGCCCGGCCCAGGCCCGGCCCGGGCCCGGGCGTTCATTACTAAGCTTAGCTAGGGCCCACGTGTGCGTGACCAGGCCCGGCCTGTAAGAGAAAAAAAAATCTTTTTTACTTACAGATTGTACCGTACGTATCTTTCAGCCTCACCTTCTCGAGGTTTAATCAGCTGTAGTATATAAGCAATAAAAGGCCGAAATCTTTGTTTCTCCCACGGGAACATCAGTAATCCGGCCCATTGCATGTGCTGCTATTTTTCCGTAGGTGCCCATGCACTTACCTTGATTTGTACGATATGGTTCTATGATGTCATTTAGTATGCAAATATAGTGTGTTTCATTTTAGCTGAACCAAATTTTAAAAAATTGCCTGTTGCAGATTGCACAATTATATAATAATCCTTGATCTAAACTACTCGATGAGGCGGTCATTACTTCCAAGAGAAAACAGAACGCCTAATTGAAGAATTAACATAATCACGCTAATTAACTTTTTCATTAATTATTTTACAGCACATCTTTCAATCTACGAATTATAGCCGCTGAGTTCGCAGGCGTATCCACTTGGAACGAATTCTCAGGACTGAACCAGTTTCGAGATAATAATTTTCAAAGTGTCCGACGAAATCAATCAAATCAAATCAATTTATTCTCCAATTTACATGCTTGACGGTCATTTTGGACTAAAAGCTACATACGTAGCTTGACGTGACCCGAACCACCACGCAAGGCAATAGTACGTCAGCAAACAGTGTGCGCACATGTACAATAATTCACATATATTTCCAGCTGTCGCTGGAATTCCTCACGGACGAAATAGCTATGAAAGGAAACACAGAATATTTCCGTCACGGCGAGTTAAGAGAATTAGGAAAAGTTTTAACAGAATGCATTTTAAACCACACTACAATATCAATCATCATCATCATCATCATCAGCCTATATAAAGTATCGATGACTGACTAAGTTTAAGTAGTCCCCACCATTCTTAGCTAGACTTATCCAGGCTCAGCTTCGCTAGTTCACAGGTGTAGGTGCCATTGCGCTTGGACCCTTTCTACACTGCTACCAGGATCGGCACACCTTTTTTTTTTTTGGATTCAGCAGACACATTGCGCCCGGCTGAAACAGGTCGGCTGTTAAAATGAGAACATCATCTGTTTTACTATTTTCTTCTATAAGATATACAGTCATCCGATAAGATGTACAGTCAAGAGAGCGGTGTGGATCAGAGAACAGGGATAACCGATATTCTAGTTGACATTAAGCGGAAAAAATGAAGCTCGGCAGGCCATGTAATACGTAGGATGGATAACCGATGGACCATTAGAGCCACAGAATGGATACGAAGAGAAGGGAAGCGCAGTCTAGGAAGGCAGAAAACTAGGTGGGGTGATGAAGTTAGAAAATTCGCAGGCGCAAATTGGAATCACCTATTGCAAGACAGGGTTAATGGGAGATCGCAGGGAGAGGCCTTCGTCCTGCAGTGGACATAAATATAGGCTGATGATGATGATGACAGTCATTTTTCACGTGTGACTTCAGCTTGGCACAGAATGCGTTGAAGCATGCAATGCATAACGGTTGCGTGTGCTCGAAGGCCTACTTAAGTCCTTTAATGAGCGGGCCCGAGTCTGGCCCAGGCCCGTGGCTTCAAGCCCGAGTCCGGCCCGGGCCCGCGGCCTCAAGCCTGAGCCCGGCCCGGGCCCGTGGCTTTAAGCCCGGGCCCGGCCCGAGCCCGCCAAAAAAACGCTTCGGACGGCCCGGCCCGGCCCGCGGGCCGGGCCGGGCCCGGGCTTTCGGGCCGGCCCGGGCCCGTGCAGAGCTCTAGTTGAAAGTCCTCTGCGCAGCCGCAGTCTCCGGCTACAGTGGCTAGAATATTCTAGCCACTGTACTCCGGCGGCGGCGGCGGTGCGCACCCGGCCTGAATAAGGTCCCTATATAAGAAAAGTACCGCCATCTACTCTTTCCTCCGCCGCCTCCTCTCCTAAAGCGCTTGCTTTTTCTTTATTTATTGCTTGCGAAAGCCAAGTCGACGGTGGCGCACCTAGAAAGTCCACGTTGAAGCTTTCAGGCCGGGCGGCGTATTTACAATTGCTAGTAGGTACAGCGTTTGACCGCTGGCGCCACGCTGCGCCGCTCGCGCGTACCATGTTTGTAGCCGCCGCCGTTGGAACGGAGAAGGCGTTGACGGAGAAAACGCTGGGCTGGTGGTGACTAGCCTGCTGTTGGGATCGGTGGTATTATAAACGCATCACTGTTTTGATGATCCAAATATAATCTCACTATCAGGGAGGGAGCAGTCTACCTGACTGGAGCAGTATTTTTTTATTTGGGGTGTTGCTACGCGGCGCTCCGCAACACCCCAACGACCGCCGCTTCGCGTCGGCGCCCGGTACCACGGCTGCCGGCGTGGCACCGGGGTTCAAACGACCACGCTGGCAAACAGAGAGGAAAAAAAGAAAAACGTGATATTAATAAAAAAAATTCTAGCCCGGGCGGGATTCGAACCAGCGAACCCATGATCTCAAAGCGAGCGCCGTAGCCACTCAGCCATACAGCCACGCTTCGAAGGATTGCATTCATGCGAACCATATGATTGCGTTCGAGCGCCCTCGGCGAAAGAGACCACTTAGAAACGCGGTACGCGCGAGCGGCGCAGCGTGGCGCCAGCGGTCAAACGCTGTACCTACTAGCAAATGTAGTGTTGCGGCCGGGCGCACGCCGCCGCCGGCGGCGACTGCGGCTGCGCAGAGGACTTTCAACATGGCTCTGAGGCGGAAAAAAAGAAAATATAAAGAAGTGAAAAGCGCGCGCTATCATCGTCCAATCGGAGATACAGGATAACACAGGAGAGAGCGAAGCGGCATTTGTCAAAGGATGGCGGTACTTTTCTTATATAGGGACTTTAGGCCTGAAAGCTTCAAGATGGACTTTCTAGGTGCGCCACCGTCGACTTGGCTTTCGCAAGCAAAAAGTAAAGAACAAAGCAAGCGCTTTAGGAGAGGAGGCGGCGGAGGAAAGATTAGATGGCGGTACTTTTCTTATATAGGGACTTTACAGCTGGCGCGCTCGCCGCGCCCTCTGTGTGACGTCACACAACGGGCCTTGATTCTCCGGCAACTCGCCTCGTCGCGGTCGCCGCGCGGCCACCGCTCCTGCCGTTGGGCGCTCGCCATTGACGATGTCGAGACAAAAGCCCATTACTTTACGGATCATAGAAGCGTATTCATTGGTGTGAAAAATACAGTTTTACCCGTTGGTTGACCACAACGTCTCTCCTTTCTTAGTCTAGTGGGAAACCACGAAGTTTAATAACAACATGTCTAACTACAAGCGAAGCCTAAGCGCAGCCGGGGGTCTGTAGCTATCGCTACTCAACTATATGTTTAACCAGAGCTAAACCACAGCCAATTTTTTATTAGTGTTTTGGCTGATTTGAGTTACTATGAAATACGTGCATTAATACCGTAGAATATCTGAGCATGCATATTTTTCACCCATAATATTGTGCTCTTTGCATTACTTCTCTTTGTAATTTTTTTTGTATTTGTTACACTTTGTTTCTTACTAGCTAAACTCTGCTAGCATACTTTTGTTTTGTTCTTCATCTTATTGTTTTATGCGACTACTACTTTGTAATCACTTTTACAAGCGATTTACAATCACCCCCCCCCCCCCTTATGTAATACGCTCTGCTGAGGGCTTTAAGCGTACTGTTAATAAACAAAAAGTTGACAGTCGCTTTAGCATGCGCTAAAGAGGATCAACTCGAAAGCCTGCGCGCTCACGAAGCATTCATTAACTTATTTCACATTCTCATTCGAATGCGTTGTTACTTCCTATTACTTGTTTTTCCCATCAAAAGTGGTTCGACTCCCACCAATGGTCGCGGCTTATAGTACCCTAATTAACTCTATCGCAATTAAGGCAGGGTTAGTTGAGGCACTCGAACCCACGACTTCTGTTGGTGGCATGGCAACAACACATGGTGGCACCATGTGGCATGGTGGTTCCATGAATCATTCGAATGCGTTGTTACTTCCTGTTACTTGTTATATCCCACCAAAAGTGGTTCGACTCCCACCAAAGGTCGCGGGTTCGAGTGGCTTAATTAAATGTGTCTTAATTAAGGTCGATTTAATGAAGGCCTTCGAGCCCACGACCTTTGTTGGTGGTACAATGGTGGCAACAACGCATGGTGGCACCACGAATTTTGGTGCTATAACGCCGGACAACGGATTTTTCGACCCATGAGTCGTCTAAGGATTTCGCCTTATTAAATAAAAGCATGGCATTACACTCGTCTCCAGGCACGCTGCTGCCGTTGGCTGTGATGAAGAAGGATGGCAAGAGGAGGGTCTATGAAATGCGGTGGCAGACTTGAGCGCGTTCTAGTCAAGCAGTGCATTAAGCCGTAGGTGCGCAAGTCGAGCCCTGACTTGAAGTCAAGTCGCGTTCATGAATTCGGCTCTAAGAGGGTATAAAATAAACGGCCTCATATTTCTTGATCTGTCGTCTCTGACTTTCATCATATAAATAAACTGCGCGAGTTTCTCCAATGAGACACTGACTGCTCGCCCAGTTGGTGTGGAAGCATGGTGAAAAATGGAACACTGGTATACTAAAGACACCATAACCGAGACACCATAGAAGCGCTTGTGTCTCTTTTGTTGTGTCCTGTGCATTTGTGCAACATAATTAAAGATGAGGGTAATGAGTATTCAGGATACTCTGCAATATACGTGTGTGAGATACATCTCAATAGAGAGTTTTAGAATAGGGGCCCCAAACGTTTTGGGGCCCCAAAGAAATAGCGTCGACACCAGTGCGCATGCGCGAGACGCTAACTGCGTTTGGGTTTTGCGTTGGGCACGCTATTTCGCCGATTTAGCGGGAGCCCCAAAAGCAGCCCCTAAAGTTTTGCGTCAACAAACATGGCGGCACCCATCGAAGCGGCGGCTCTCCGAGTACCAAACTCGGCTTGATTCGTGGTAACGCGTGAAGTTAGTAAGCTAGGAGAAGTGACTGCGGTTATCGCTTTCTCTCAACTAACGTGTGTAATGAAGATTGATTCATTAGACGCCGCTGATTCTGAATTCGATTGACGATTTCATGGCTCGTAGGCCTAACGTGGATTAGCTTGGCTGGTGAAGGCACGTCAAGTTGGTTACTCAAAATTAGGCGCAATAAATCTCTTGCTGCTAATAGAATAACACCTTAATTGCAATTAAACGCAAAACCACGAAAGTCAAAATTACTCTTCCTATCATAAAATGGTATAGTTTATTTTAATATTTATAATAGCTTTTCTTTGACACCTTAGTGGCGCTGAAAGCGCAAGACGGTATTCGCAAACGCAAAGCCCTATTCTAAAACTCATCGCTCTTGCATGCCCCAACGCTAACACCCGCAAAGCTCTTTGGGGCCCCAAACTTTTGGGGCCCCTATTCTAAAACTCTCTAATGTTTTCCGCATAGGCATGTTAGCTCTGTTCATAACACTCTCCTTTTTGGCAACTCATCTTCAGCTTATTTCGGCTTCCCACCCTGTTTCAGTAACCATGGCGCTTCTAGAACCCCAGGGCTATCCTTCTCTCTTGCTCACCTCGTAGCCTCTCCAGCCAGACGTCCGAATGCTGTGGTGCCCACAAGGTAGCCCACACTGTCTGGCAAGAAAACAGTTCCTGCGAAGAAAAGGCAACATACGAAGGCATATAAGTGGCGGGTATTTGTGCGTTGAAGATGTCATGCAGATTTATCGATTTTTTTTTTTGAAATACCCTCATTTATTGCAGAGGGGGGAGGGGAGGAGGTGGAAGAAAACTTTTCACGTTTACGTTGAAATAAAAAAAAAGTAACAAAAGCATAGACAGTTAAATTGTATGAGTAAAAAAAAAATATGGTAACACTACAGAACGCAACCTCTTAGTTATTCACCTGTCAATAAAATAAACAACATAACCAGGACCAGTACAGCGACATCTACGTTAAACAATAGCGATAACAAGTGTCTTGCAGAGAGTAGCGCATCGAATTTCTGAGCGCATTTGGGAAAGGCGATGCGACGCCGTTTACATGTAGCGCCTTAACACTCTCGAGAAGGGAGCGCCACGTGCGTGAGTCGACTCGCGCCCGTAAATGTATACCCTCGCCTGGCGCATCAATGCGATGCGCCTTCCTAGCGCATTACCGCTGTTTACATGAATGCGATCCGCTAGAAATGCGATGGGATGCGCCACTGTCGCATTCAAGTAAACGCGGCTAATTATTTCATGACGAATCAATTCGCAGTTTTACCCGGACTGAGAACTATTGACAGCGATAATAGCGCATTGAAGCATTACAAGAATATTGTCAGCTTTAAAGTGCACAACATATTCGCTTATTATTGAACACGCGTGGTGCGAAGAACAATAGGAGGCCGCGGGCTCCCGCCCTAGCGGTCACATTGCAATGAGAGCAGAATGCAAAAAAAGTTTCTGTTGCATGTTTTAGGTGCTCATTAAAAAAAAACCCGAGTGGTCAAAACCATCCAGAGTCCTACACAGTGGCCTCACTCATAGCCTACTGAAAATGTTTGGAACGTTAAACCCACTGTTTTTTAACGCTACTAGGAGGGTGCATGACATCACACATCCGCCTTTCGCAAGCGAACGTTCCTATGCTTTTCAGCAAAAATTTAAACAGCGCGATGGAGACTGGACGTGAATAGAAACGTAGAAACAGACACACACACACTGCGCTCTGTGTGTGCGTCAATGTTCCTACGTTTCTATTCACGTACTGTCTTCATCGCCCTGTTAAAATTTTTGTTTAAAGCCCAACAATATGCCTTACTTTAGTTCTATGCTACCGCTCCCGTAACCATTGCATTGTGCCTACGAAAGTGAGCAGATACTTCCAACACTGGCTGCGGGGCAATAGAGCGCTAAAGACGGCACCAATCGTTTCGCCTCTGAAACTATTTTTATCGTATAATAAAGTATCGACTAGACATAGAAGGATGAAGGCAGTCGGCACCTCTACCTTTAGCGAAGCTCGATTGTCGGGTTAGTTTGCCAGGAGAATATAGCGCCACAATACGAGACAAGCCCACAGACACGGTGCCGTTGATGTGTATGTCCTTCGTGTCTCCATGTGATAGCGCTGTTTCCTTCTGACCGTCGTCTACATTTATTGTCGGCTATAATTAACAGTGGCGTCTACAGCAGTATGCCGTCGTCCTGACCCGGTCATGGAAAACATTGTTCCGTAAAGCCTGTTTCACCTGCTGCGAGTGGACCGAAAAAAATCGTGCACGCGTCACAATGCGATTTTTAGAGGGCTCATTTCACACGATTGCGATTTCAACAATGCGACACACAGGGTCGCTTGCTGACAATTTTTGTGTCACACGCCGCATAATTCTTTCAATGTAATCAAAAAGACATGTTGTAATATTATTGACCTGTCTTTATTACGAGCAAATAATAGGCGTGTTTTGCAAATTAAAAACGTTTTGAGGTTTAAATTTCTTTTGGAGTGCACAACGGCAGTTCCTCAAGTTCAGTGCGAAAACACGTACATAGCTGTTCGCCGCGCGTCGTTCTGCCTGTGCTGCAACAAATTACAAGACCTATCAACAAGCCCTTCTAGCTAACCTGACCGCAGTATTCGGCTGCAGCAAAGTTGTCCTACTAGTGCAACGAGATCCTCGCGCTACCCGTGCTCCGCATCACCTTCAGAAGAAATGACGTTTGTATATTGCTCGTGAATGCACATACGTAGTACCTGCCTTTGGTCATATCCTTGCACCAAACACAGCAGCGAGTACCAACCCTAAAGCGCACGTCTGCCCCTGAAGGAATAAACCGAAAATGATTTGTGCGTGATTACTGAACGGGGTATGTGATTTGTGTTGTGAAATTCAATCTTAGCGCCGGCCTGGTTCGTCCCGTGCGGAGCATGTGCTGTGAATGTATATAGGAGTTCCTTCTGTAGAAAAATGACGTTTGTATATTGCTCGTGATTGCACATACGCAGTACCTGCTCCTACCCATATCCTTGCACCAAACACGGCAGCGAGTACCAACCCTAAAGAACACGTCTGCCCCTGAAGGAATAAACCGCAAATGATTTGTGCGTGATTACTGAACGGGGAATGTGATTTGTGTTGTGAAATTCAATCTTAGCGCCGGCCTGGTTCGTCCCGCGCGGAGCATGTGCTGTGAATGTATATAGGAGTTCCTTCTGTAGAAAAATGACGTTTGTATATTGCTCGTGATTGCACATACGCAGTACCTGCTCCTACTCATATCCTTGCACCAAACACAGCAGCGAATACCAACCCTAAAGCACACGTCTGCCCCTGAAGGAATAAACCGCAAATGATTTGTCCGTGATTACTGAACGGGGAATGTGATTTGTATTGTGAAATTCAATCTTAGCGCCGGCCTGGTTCGTCCCGCGCGGAGCATGTGCTGTGAATGTATATAGGAGTTCCTTCTGTAGAAAAATGACGTTTGTATATTGCTCGTGATTGCACATACGCAGTACCTGCTCCTACCCATATCCTTGCACCAAACACAGCAGCGAATACCAACCCTAAAGCACACGTCTGCCCCTGAAGGAATAAACCGCAAATGATTTGTCAGTGATTACTGAACGGGGAATGTGATTTGTATTGTGAAATTCAATCTTAGCGCCGGCCTGGTTCGTCCCGCGCGGAGCATGTGCTGTGAATGTATATAGGAGTTCCTTCTGTAGAAAAATGACGTTTGTATATTGCTCGTGATTGCACATACGCAGTACCTGCTCCTACCCATATCCTTGCACCAAACACAGCAGCGAATACCAACCCTAAAGCACACGTCTGCCCCTGAAGGAATAAACCGCAAATGATTTGTCCGTGATTACTGAACGGGGAATGTGATTTGTATTGTGAAATTCAATCTTAGCGCCGGCCTGGTTCGTCCCGCGCGGAGCATGTGCTGTGAATGTATATAGGAGTTCCTTCTGTAGAAAAATGACGTTTGTATATTGCTCGTGATTGCACATACGCAGTACCTGCTCCTACCCATATCCTTGCACCAAACACAGCAGCGAATACCAACCCTAAAGCACACCTCTGCCCCTGAAGGAATAAACCGCAAATGATTTGTCCATGATTACTGAACGGGGAATGTGATTTGTGTTGTGAATTTCAATCTTAGCGCCGGCCTGGTTCGTCGCGCGCGGAGCATGTGCTGTGAATGTATATAGGAGTTCCTTCTGTAGAAAAATGACGTTTGTATATTGCTCGTGATTGCACATACGCAGTACCTGCTCCTACTCATATCCTTGCACCAAACACAGCAGCGAGTACCAACCCTAAAGTACACGTCTGCCCCTGAAGGAATAAACTGCAAATGATTTGTCCGTGATTACTGAACGGGGAATGTGATTTGTGTTGTGAAATTCAATCTTAGCGCTGGCCTGGTTCATCCCGTGCGGAGCATGTGCTGTGAATGTATATAGGAGTTCCTTCTGTAGAAAAATGACGTTTGTATATTGCTCGTGATTGCACATACGCGGTACCTGCTCCTACCCATATCCTTGCACCAAACACGGCAGCGAGTACCAACCCTAAAGAACACGTCTGCCCCTGAAGGAATAAACCGCAAATGATTTGTGCGTGATTACTGAACGGGGAATGTGATTTGTGTTGTGAAATTCAATCTTAGCGCTGGCCTTCTTCGTCCCGTGCGGAGCATGTGCTGTGAATGTATACAGGAATTCCTTCTGTAGAAAAATTACGTTTTGTATATTGCTCGTGATTTCACATATGCAGTACCTGCTCCTACTCATATCCTTGCACCAAACACAGCAGCGAGTACCAACCCTAAAGCACACGTCTGCCCCTGAAGGAATAAACCGCAAATGATTTGTCCGTGATTACTGTACGGGGAATGTGATTTGTGTCGTGAAAGCCCGGCCGCGTAATTCATTTTCCGGGGCAGCTGGGCCCTCGGACTGTGGCGCCACCGCACGGGAGAACGTGAACCACGGCGGCGCCTCGGATCTGTTTGCGCCCCGGTGGCCGTAAAGCGTCTATGTAAGAAAAGTGCCGCCATCTACTCTTTCCTCCGCCGCCTCCTCTCCTAAAGCGCTTGCTTTTTTCTTTACTTTTTGCTTGCGAAAGCCAAGTCGACGGTGGCGCACCTAGAAGGAGGAGAGAAAGAGGAGGCAGGGATGTTAACCAGAAATGCGTCTGGTTGGCTACCCTACTCTGGGGGAAAGAGGGAATAGAAAGATGAGAGAGGAGGGAGGAAGGACACGGTGAGCTCGCGCACGCACGCGGAGGGCCTGAGCGTTCATATAGGCCAGTCGTCCTCAAGAAAGACTACAGCTCCTTCACAGCTTTGTGGGCCGACGAGCGATGGGGACGGTCTTCAAGGAGCACCTGCACGGACAACGGCCGATCGTCAAGTCGTCGCAATGCGTTTGATAAAGTTTGTCTTTTCGACTGAAAACGATCGCAGTGACACACCAATAACCTAGAAAGTCTACGTTGAAGCCAAGGTCGATCCACATAGGTCGCGAAGCTTCGGGTGAAAAGCGGTTCAGAACCAATTGTCACCAACATCAGCAAGGGTGGTTATGGGAGCAGCGATTGAAGCGCGACTATGTTTGGAGGGAATAAACACAGAGAAAGAAAAATAAGTTTTTGAATTAAAGCGACACGCAGTTATATTCATTCAACAAGAATAAAATTCCTAATCCATTTTATATACGCATGGCGAGAAGATACAACTCTATTTTGCTTGATCATTATTAATAAATACATTTTTTCAGCGCCCACCGTGAGAGCGCCCATCGATAGCGGCGGGCGTTGACGCCGCTATCACTGCAATACAATGCAACTATTGGGAGTGCGTGGAAAGGCAGGCTCGTAAAGTTCACCTGTTACAATACGCCCCCCTCACATGTTGTGTTGTTTTGCATGTCGACATTTGTCTGAAGTAGGTGACGCGGGTAGTGTTATTGTTTCTTAACCTGTACAGTCAAAAGCAGTGAGTTGCGACCGTCAGATACTTGTTTAGTTGTTTTCGTGCGACAGCGCTGGCCGACGGTCTTGGCGTCCGACGAAAGGACGAACAATCTACGCCCAAAGCGTTCGTCGGCCTCGAAAGAAAGTATGTTCTGTGTAGCGATGCGATTTCGTCACCCTTACCGCTGACCTTTTCCTGCATCGCTTTCCGCGCTGAAAGCTCGGAACGCCCACCAAGTCGAATGGCGGGGCATTTGAATATACAGCTCTAATGGCAGGCATCCGAAAACAAATTTCGCGCCTATGAGAACAAAATGACGTCACTTCTGTTTTTAACGAATATGACGTCAAATTATTTTTTCTTCCGCCGGAAGTGTTCCCTCCTCACACAGATGGCGCTAAGCCCCATGAACCGCCGATTAGCCGCCATGTTTTGAACGTATGGGCTTCTATGGAAGCTTCGCTACCAGTTTACATATACCTTGTTGAAGCTTTCAGGCCAGGCGCGCGTCGCCGCTGCCGCCGGCGACTGCGGCTGCGCAGACGACTTTCAACATGGCTCTGAGGCGGAAAAAAACAAAATATAAAGAAGTGAAAAGCACGCGCTATCATCGTCCAATCGGAGATACAGGCGAGAGAGAAGCGGCGTTGATCAAAGGATGGCGGTACTTTTCTTATATAGGGACTTAGGCGGCCGCGCTGACGGGCGCTGACGCGAAGCGGCGGTCGTTCATCAAAACAGTGATGCGTTTATTTAGGAATAGCCCAAGGACGGGAAAAGGCAGACCACTGCCACCTACCTGACTTGTAGGCACAACTGTGGCTGCTGTTAAGAGATCGATGCTATTCCTAAATAAAAGCATCACTGTTTTGATGATCCAAATATAATCACACTATCAGGGAGGGAGCAGTCTACCTGACTGGAGCAGTATTTATTTTTATTTGGGGTTTTGCTAGCTGCGCTCCGCAACGCCCCAACGACCGCCGCTTCGCGTCGGCGCCCGGCACCGTGACTTCCGCCATCACTGTTTTGAGCATTAGAAGCATCAGCGGCGGCTGCCTCATCCGTGTTTCCTCCCTTAAATTTTTTTTATTTCCGCTGAGAGCACCACGCACAGACACAATATATTTAAATATATACAAAGGACAAAGTTTATTATATTTTTTAAAGAGAAGGAGGTAACAAACTAATTAGATAGCCTATGCCTAGAGAATGAATATGTTGAGGTATGTTCACCTCACTTCAAGTTACTTTGCGTGGTTTTTTGACCCTGAAAAAAAAAACCTGCAGACTTCAGTGACCCCTTCGGCAGTCTTCTATCAACAGCGCGTGAAAAGCACGTGAGTGCTATGTGTTTCAATATTGATTCTCTTTCCAGTAGGGAATGCTAACGACTGGCGACAAAATAAAAGGAAAAAAAAAAGCTCTTCTAATTATTTACAACATTTACGTATTAGGGATGGAAACATTGCCTGTTGCATGCAAAGGCCATAAATCATGTTTGCGGTTCAGCAAACACTTTCAAAACATTTTTAAACGTTGCCTGTGGCAGATAGCACAATTCCAGTTCATGAGCTGGTCTACTCGAAGAGGTGGACATTACTTGCGCAAAAAATTGAAATGCATAATCGACTAATTAAAAATACACCAATTAGGTTTTTAACATATTAACTTAATGCCCGTGTTGCAATTTACAAATTCTAGCCGTGGAATTCGCAAGGCGGATGCACTAGTAACTAATTCTCAAGATGGCCTCAGTTTCGAGATATTAATTCCCGAACATTGCGGAGAAATGCATTGGCGTTCCAGTTACTTTTGCGCTTACCTGCCGTGGTTACTTAGTGGCTATGGTGTTGGACTGCTAAGCATGAGGTCGCGGGATCAAATCATGGCCACGGCGGCTGCATTTCGATGGGGAGAAATGCAACACACCGGTATACTTAGATTTGGGTGCACGTTAAAGAACCCCAGGTGGTCTAAATTTTTCCAGAGTCCTCCACTACAGCGTGCCTCATAATCCGATTGTGGTTTTGACACGTAAAATCGCATAATTTGTTCTTTTCATAATTTTGTGCTTTGATGCATAAAACAACGTTTTATTGAGAAAGTGACTGGCACGCCAATGTATTTTTCCGCAAAATTAGAGAATTAATATCTCGACACTGGTGTCAACCTGATATTTAGTTTAAAGTGGATCCGCACTCCACGGCTAGAATTTGTAAATTGCAACATGGCCCATGAGGTAATTAGCTAAAAACCTAATTGGTTATTTTGTTAATTAGTCGCTTATGCATTTCAATTTTTTGTGCAAGTAATGCCCGCCTCTTCGATAGACGAGCTCATGAACTAGAATTGTACTATCTGCCACAGGGCACCTTTAAAAATTTTGGAAACTGTTCGCTGAAACACCTTCTATATAGAATTCACTCAGTAACCGAAATGATGCCAAGCCGGATTCACTCGAAATCAGAATAAATAGAAGTCTAGAAGTCATGCGTAGCAGCGCTTATACTCGGACTCGAAGTACTAAAAAAAAATTAAAAAAAGACTGTAGTTTGGCCGCGAAGGCGAAGCAGTATTGGTGATAGCGAAGTAGAAGACAATTACACGAAGGAAGATTCTTACCGTGTAAATCCGCGTAAGGATCGCACCCGTGTAAGGGCCGCACCCAATACTTGACAGCCAATATTTAAAAAAAAGACATCCAGCCGAGAAGCAATCGCGTTCAGTGCGCTGATTCTGATCGGGCTCAACAGCGAATTGTCGCGTGCAGCGTACTTTCGCGCGGCGCTACTGAATGTCGAGAGGAGGCGATCGCGTATTTCATACTCGTAGTTGGAAAAATGAGGTCAAATGGCCCGGTCCCATGAAAGGCTCGTCAAAATCGCGACAGAAATGTTTGGCCCTTACACGAGTTTAATTCACCTAAAATTAAAATATTAAGCATAGTGGACATAGTGGACATAGTAAGCACGGACCATATAAACCTTAAATACTTCACTGGATGCCCTCGAGCATTCGCTTTCACAACGCAAGCATTGTGAAGAATGCCGGCAGCGGAGGCGAACGGTTTGTACAGCCGCGCGATTCACCGCAACTCTGAAAATTAGATTCATCATCATTATCTGTCTATTTTTACGTCCACTACAGACGACCTCTGTCAGTGATCTGCAATGACCTCTGTCTCTTAACTCTGGAACACTAGGGGCGCGGAAAGACAGCCCGGCAAGGAAGACAGCGCGCATGAAGTTAGCAGCCATCCCTGGTCGCCTTTTATCATTGCAGCCACCGGTGATTACCAACAATTAGATATGGCACGTGGTCCCCATAAGCGCCAGCCGCGCACAGTCATTCACAGCTACGGCAGGGCTAGAGGAGAAGACGCGTGCTCTCCTTCCCATACGCGTTTGATTACATGACCTACAACTAACCCGAATATTGAGCGCGTGGGAAATAATGCTCATTAAGCCGCCCTCCTTTTCGGCTCACTGTTACGTGCTTTTTCCCGCTCCCACAGGGTATGGATCGCTCATGCATATGGCTTTTGGATTTAATGCGGAACATCACGGCGACGACAACCACGACAATTTGCCTGAAGTGTCGATATAATTGCGTACGCCATAAAGCTAGAAATAGAGCATTGTTAGCAGAGGGTATATATATATATATATATATATATATATATATATATATATATATATATATATATATATATATATATGGGTAGGTTTCGGAAAGCTGGTCGGGCTCGCCCCCCCCCCTCCCCCGGAAAAATGAAAACTTTCCGCCTACGTGTGCAGCCACCCGAAAGAAGTTTGGATATATGTTAGAAGCAAGAAAAGCACCAAAAACACAATTCCTGATATTATTCACGGCACCAGTTATGCAACTGATTTTGAAAAAAGGCTGAGCGATTTAAGTCGTATTTTCACTTCGTGTTCTCACAACCGAAGGACTAGATTATTGACGCTCCAGTTTACAACAGTTTCACTCAAATGAATGATATAACATTGTCTGAAGTGGGAGTGCTCTCACTTCTGCAGAAGGTTAAAATAAATTGAGCCCCTGGTCCTGATCGAATTCCCAAACATATTCTAAAGAATTGCCCTATTTCAGTTGCCCCTTACCTAGTAACGCTGTTCAGAATGTTCTTTGATCAAGGTAAATTGCCTCTTGTTTGGAAGTACGCTAACGTAGTTCCTATACACAAAAGCGGAGACGAAACAATGTCTAGTAATTATAGGCCTATATCCCTAACGTGCAGAATATGTGAAATCTTAGAGCATATAATCTATACCAACCTAATAAATCATCTTCAAAATATTTTTTTTTTTGCCAGACACAACACGGATTCAGAGCCGGCGTCTCATGCGATACACAGTTAGTAGAATTTACGCATGACATAGCAACCTCACTGAACAGTGGTCACCAGCTAGATTGCATGTTTCTAGACTTCCAGAAAGCTTTTGATTCGGTTTCGCACAATCTGTTATTAGAAAAGCTGTCTGCCTTAAAAATACCAGCTCAGTTATTGAAATGGTGGGAGGCGTATCTTATTGGGCGAAAGCAATGTGTTGTGCTTGACGGAGCAGTTTCATCAGACGCGAATGTGTTATCAGGTGTCCCGAAAGGGTCAGTTCTGGGTCCCCTTTTTTTCTTGGTGTACATCAATGATCTTGCCGAGCATGTTTCCAGCACTGTTAGATTGTATGCAGATAATTGTTGTGTTTACCGTCGTGTCACTTGTGAAACAGACTCAAATATATTGCAAAGGGATCTTGATTTTATACTTTTCTGGTGCCAAACATGGAAAATGACCCTTAACTTTTCAAAATGTAATATAGTTAATTAGGTTTACTAACAAAAGAAAACCCATGGCCACTGGTTATGTTTTGGGTGGTCTGAAATTGTCTTTCGCCTCTGAATACAAATATCTCGGGGGGAAATTTACAAATGACCTCTCCTGGAACAATCATATAGATTACTTAATTTCAAAGGCAAGCAGATCACATGACTTCATTAAACGTAATTTTTGGCAAGCTCCAGTTGAACTCAAAGAAACCCTATACAAGAGTAATGTTCGTCCGATATTGGAATACGGCTGTTCCGCATGGGATCTCTACACTAAACTAAACATAAGATGCACTAGAGCGTATTCAGAAACGCGCGGCCCGGTTTGTATCAGGCGATCACGACTTCACGAAAAGCTCATCTATTCGACAACAGTTGAGTTGGCCTCTACTTGAAACGAGACGTAAATATTTGCGAATGTGTCTGTTTTACAATATATATCACAACAGAACAGGCATTACTAGGGAAAAATACATTTGCCCACCAACCTACGTCTCTGCGCGAATAGATCACTAATTAAACATATGTGAGTATCGATCCAGAATTAATATTTTTAAATACGCATTCTTTCCAAGACGCATTAACATCTTGTCATCGCCTTGCCTACATAATTTTTTTTATCAATTTGCAACGTCTCACGTTCCATATTTGAGTCTTGTTCCTTACAACATGACTGTCCTGCCTACATGAATATTTCGTGTTTTGTAATTTTCCCATTTTGTATTTTGTATTTGTATTTATATTTATACAATCATTTTTGGCAATGGAAAATTTGCTTATTTTTGGTGACATTGTAACTTTCTGAAGCTGATCCGGTTCCGCTACTTCTTTGCTACCATTATTTACTGCGCACATGTTTTGCGCACTTGCGCGATGTCCTGTATTGAGCGCATGTCTTCACTATGTATTTGCATCATACTATGTTAACTCTTGAATAGTTATCAACGAATTCCATTCTGTACACCCTCCCCCTACAATAATGCTCGATAAGAGCGATGTAGGTTTTCGAATAATTAAAATAAATAAATATCAAGTGGGTAAATGTAGACCTGCTATTACAAAATTCACCTTCTTCAAGGACAAGCAAAGAGTAATTGAAAATGGTTATAAGTTCAAAAATACAAATTTTGCTGCTCGCGAAAACTTTTCATTGCTAACACGAGTAGCCAGAAGAAAGTTAATAGAATTTGCGAAGTCCAAAAATGTGCCGTTTAAGCTAGCCGTCGATAAAGTGCGGATCGAGAATACCGTGTTACCTTACTGCGCTGACACTGACTGCGTTATTCAATCATCTAGATAGCAGTTTCAAAAGCCTCCAGTCTCATCAGATTGTCATCCACCTCACAATTCAAGTGTCCATAATGCTGTAGCGCAGATTTCGATATCTTTCACGAATATGCGCAGTTTACTCCCAAATCGTGTCGAAGTTTGCTCGCATCTAGAAAACAGCAATTGTGATATTCAACTACTTACAGAAACATGGCTTCACTCCGAGATCACTGATGACGAAGTCCTACAACCATCAGTTGACTATAGCATCTATCGTAAAGATAGGGACGGGAAAAGGGGGCGGCGGGGTGTTGATAACTGTAAAAAAAGAACATTACTGCCTTTCAACTCGAAATTTCAAGCCCACTTGAGATAAACTGGGTCTGCGTTCCACCTTCACATTCTAAGAACGTATTTGGAATATGTTATCGACCACCAGACAGCACAGAAACGTTCACGTCTTATTTGTATGAAAATCGTAGCGAAATTACTACGAAATTTCCAAAGGCTAACATATTCTTATTTGGCGATGTTAATTACCCTGAGATTGACTGGGCTAACCTAAAGTCACCCTGCCAACACTCCAACGTTTTTGTAGCGCTTACACTAAACTTTTCTCTAGTGCAAATGATTCATAAACCCACCGGTGGAAATAATGTTCTTGACCTCGTTTTCACATCCATCCCTGAAACAGTTGCATCAGTTTCTTTGATGCCTGGTTTTAGTGATCATCTACTCGCTAACCTTACAATGGAACTACCCTTCTAGAAATGCACTACGACACCTAAGCGTATATTTAATTATAAGAAGGCTGATTTCACTGCCATCAACATGGGTTTAGAGTGTTGGGACGCGAGTACGCGCGGAGGAGAGAGAGAGACGACTCGATGGCGTGAATGCCAACTGTCAACTGGTTTTATTTTTCTTTTGCTTCAGCCGCCCTTGGGGCTGCTCGCCCTTTCCACTCTATACCATTGGTGGAGAGTGGAGGACGGGGGCGCGGGGTGCAACCGTAATGGTGGCTAGAAAGGTTTCGGAGGTGCGCTCGCTGCTCGCCCTTGCCTAGGGTGCCTCGATGCCCAGCGGGCGCTGGCATCGAGGCACCCTGCCCTTGCCTAGGGTTCCTCGATGCGTGCGCCCCCCTCCGCCGCCGTGGAGGGCGGAGACAACCTCGTCGTCTGCTACGGCGTCCGCCATTACGATGCCCTCTCCGCAGGCAGCCTATAGCCAGGATAGGCAGCAAGCGGTACTTTGCGCAGCTGCACGTAGAGTTATGTAAAACGTGTGGTACTTTAACGATATGACGAAAATACAAAGTTTTCGCATCGGCAGCGTGAAGGTCTCCTATTTACGTTCTGTAATCTTTATTTTTAGAGCGGAATTTGCAGCCGGTCTCGCTGGCAGCGGAATGCTACCATCCAAGCCAGCTGCGTAAACATCTTAAGATGGCATCTTGTTGGGCTATATATTGGTTAAACACACACACACACACACACACACACACACACACACACACACACACACACACGCACACGCACACGCACACGCACACGCACACACACACACACACACACACACACACACACACACACACACACACACACACACACACACGCACACACGCACACACGCACACACACACGCACACACGCACACACACACACACGCACACACGCACGCACGCACGCACACACACACACACACACACACACACACACAGTCATGTTGTGCCATAGCAATTTTGATATACATCCCATTAACGAAACGCGTGGCATGTAAATCATGCCGCGCATGTCACGATTTTCATGTTCTTAGAACGTGTCACCTATGGTCGTCAGACATTGTTGTCTCGCCATATAAATTTTGGTATATATCAAGTTAACTAAACGTCCGCAAGAGCACCAAGACCGTGGCACGTAAATCATGCCGCTCATGACATTCATGTCATGATTTTCATGTTATGACCTGTCATTTATGTTCGTCATGCAGTCATGTTCTGGCATGCCAATTTTGGTATACATCCCATTAACGAAACGGCCAGGAGAGCACAAAGTCGTAGGCGGCTAGATAGATAGATAGATAGATAGATAGATAGATAGATAGATAGATAGATAGATAGATAGATAGATAGATAGATAGATAGATAGATAGATAGATAGATAGATAGATAGATACCCTCAAAGTCGCCGAAGTTCGCTAAGAAATGCTTCGCATTTAAAAGCGTAGGCGCCGATCTTTACGCACTTGCAGCTCATGCACAACAAGCGTTTAAGAACAGCGCATTTTGTGCTATCAAGAAACGAACGAGTTAAACACACACATTTACATGCCAGATATCAAGACTACAAGACGGACAAATGCTACGGGAAATAGCGTGCTAATGAACGACTATTACACACGGTGCACTGGTGATTGCGATTAAGCCCGATCGGGATCTGATTTCTCAACAATGATCGGCTTCCTTTTGCAGCTTGCGCGAAGGAGCTGATCACGATCGAGAAATTCGATCCGGATAAGGCTCGATCGCGAACAAAAGTGCCCGTGTCACACAGCTTTAACTCCCCAAACACAAAGAGGAACGGTCCGTGGGTTGCCACTTGTCGCGCCTGATCTTTACCAGCCACAGGAGTCGCCTCTTCCGATCTTTCGGAAATCGGAACATCTTCCAGCTATTTCACGAATGGCTTGTGCGCTGTGGCACGCAACACCCGGGCATTTTGCCCTAGAAGACGCCGCACACGTGTCTCACTCAACCAGCCGCGACGATGCGTGGGGAGCGCAATGGAGGCCGCCGGTCGAAAGGCGGCATTTACCCCTTCACAGAATGACTCCACCCTCCACGGCGGGCGGCGGAGGGGGGCGCACGCATCGAGGAACCCTACCCTTGCTAGAGTTACCTAGAATATGGGAGAGTGTCCAAAGCGCCGCGCGAATGCATGGGAGGAGCGAGGACCTTTTTGTGTGAACTCCCGCGCCGCGGCGCTGCTGTACCGGACCCGTGGGCTTTCTCCGCTGCGGAAGCCGCGCCAAGGCGGCGGGCGTCTGCTACGAGCCTCATATTTTGGTTGCTATTAGCCAACATCGCGATAATTTGGGTACCACGTCACCGCAAGATAATACCGCAGTGACTCACCGCGCAGAGAACGCGTTTGCCGGCTGTGAATACGGGTATTTTGTTTATTTCCTTCTAGCTCGCTTGATCCGCGCTTACGCGGCTATTTGAGTAACGCATTCCACGCGCTTACTTCATTCAGTTATGCGTGGAATGAGCAACGTGAACGTGCTGCAGAAGAAAATAAGCTGGAGACCGCGATAATAACGAAGAGAATGTAGCAGATATGGCTAGCTCAAGCTAACGCTTTTACACCCTATCGTTTCCGTTCTTTTATTTAATGCATTCGATTTGCTTTACAAGACTGCATCTCGCGCTCTGTTGTTTCTTTATTAAGGCGAAATCCTTAACTGGGCTCTTGGGAAGCGGAATGTGTCTGGTGGCCGATGCCGCGGTACGAAAAATAAATAAGAACCGCGTAACTCTCGCGGCACGTTCACTTCGTATATATACAAAAGTATAGTGTGGAAAGGCACAAAAGTGTGAATAAGATGACTGATGGGTCATGCCATTAGTAACTTGACATACTTGCACTCAGGTTAGGATTAACGATAACAATATGGCGTGTGGTCATAAGACGACGGCCAGAGATCCCTCTGATGCTGTGGGTGTGACGATAAACACGTGTTGAATGCCAATCTCGATCTAAACGTGTCGAACTTACCCATATACCATGAAGAACTGGGAGCACAGGTAAAGGGTAATGATAGTAATGATAATTTCTCGGGTTTTACACCCAAAAATCACAATATGGCTATGAGAGACGCCGCAGTGGAGGGCTCCGTTAATTTCGACCACCTGGGGTTCTTTAACGTTCACCTAAATCTATGTACACGGGTGTTTTATGTATTTCGCCTCCATGGAAATGTAAGCCGCCATGGCCGGGAATCGAACCCGCATCTTCGAGTTTAGCAGTCCAATCGACCAAAGCCACTAAGCGTATGGCGTGTATAGGTAACGGGTACGCGAGAAATATACGCGGCAAAAAAACAAGACAAACCAAAATAAATGAAACGCTAACAGTGCAACAATGTATACGTATGCCTCATTTCATAATGACGAGCAAACGTCAGAAAACGAACATGATGGATTACGTATGTGCAACTCGTCTTTCGCCTTCTTGTGTTGCAAGAGCGCAAACACTAAGCGAATTTTAACATGAAAGTAACTTTAGGAATATTTATTGCGTATGCTCGCTGGTTCGTACACAGCAAATATACTTACTGATAAATAATTACGTACTTGTAGTTACGTAATGAAAGAGGCAACTAATCACCAGAACATAAGCTTTTCATGTTTTACTGCTTGAAGGTAACTATTTTAATGATGTGTAGAATCAATAGCGGTATATATTTGTAGTGCCTCAAAAACTGTAACATTCAAGACGATTTCCCACTCAATATAATGCAAGCACAAACATCGTCACGCGCCGTGAATGCTTGTTAGTTTACGTAAAAAATCAGACGTTACGCAATAACTATGATATAATGAGAAGTTACATGTTGGCAATTTCAGAGAGGATTCACGGATTATTAAAACAAGGCTATTGCAGTAATAACTTTTACATAACAAATTAGTAAATGGCTAGGGCAGTAGTAGCTATCTATTCTTTTCAATGTAGAAAAACAATATTTGTTTAGCTATTGGCTGGATCGAATGGCTTTTCTTTCGAATGTCTGAATTTGAAACGGTGAACCTTAAGGTGAACCTCAAGGTACATCATGCGCGAAGTTTGTATTGAAGAGATAGCGTAGAACAAGAATTGTTCGTGTACGCAATCTCTGAAGCGAAATAAGCCAACAATATTGCGACGTTAGGGCCGTCTTTGCTCTTTCTGTGGCTTCCCTTACACCTTCTCCCTCTGCTCTGTTCATAATAAAATATTGTCGTGGCTAAAAATATTGGAATAAATACATATGCATAGAGCTGTAAACCACTATTGACCGTGAGCGAAAAGCGCGTAATGGTAAGCGAAGCGGTCACTGCACGCACGTAAGTATTTCACTTGACTGCGCGAGTAATTTACTTTTTTCGTTACTCTTAGTCATGCAAGCATGGTGTTATTACCCTCGTACCCATGTGAATAACGTTTCTTTTTATACGTTCTTTCCTCGCGGGCTCATTTAGGGCGTTTCTACGTACGCACAGTTACCGTAATACCGTTGCCGAACTGTAGCACCGGAGCTAGGCCGCGCTGATGAGTTTGATACGTTAGTTTTTGCATTATCTTGCTGCCCAAGCACAAAGAAACGCTCCGAGGTGGGTAAGTTCCATGCAGCACCACACTGTTGAAGTTCAATAGAGTTTAAGTGCTTTGCGTGCAAAATGAACGCAAAAAACTACAGCGCGTAGCAGACGACCCTCGCTTCCCGCGCGCTTCGCGAGCGCGAAAAACCCGCGGGTCCGGAGCAGCAGCGGCGCGGCGCGGCAGTTCACAGAAAAAGGCCCTCGCCGGAGCCGGCGCTTTGGACACTCTCCCATATTCTAGGTCACTCTACTCTTGCCTGCACGTTGTGGCCCTCTCGCGGCCGCTACAGCACTCCCCCCTTAGTGAGTTGCAGAACGGAGTGATCAAAGGTCCAGGCGAGCAGGGGCTCTTGAGCACCGTCCACTTTGCGTACGTCGCGTGAGCACCTCTGGAGCTTGCGCTGCAGCTGGGGGCCCTGGCGAAAGCGGGGGCTCTCTTGGCGGAGACACCGCGGCGGCGTCACTGCCCATGTGTGCTGGCTTGACACGGTCAAGCGACACAGCCTCTTGGCGGCCGCATTTATCGACATGCTTGTCCCCACGGCGGAGGACCTTAAACGGTCTATCATATGGTGGTTGAAGAGGCCGCCGAACAGCGTCATGTCGCACAAACACGTATGGGCACGATGTGAGCCGCGGGTCGACATGTACAGCTCGCGTCCCTGGGTACCGCGGGGGCAAAGCGCAAAGTTTGCTCATCATATCGCGTAGACGAAGTGCGTAACCACTGGAAGCCGTAGGTGCCTCGTCTGAGCCGTGCACAAAGAACTCCCCTGGCTGCCTGAGTGTCGTGCCATAGACCAGCTCAGCGGCGCTGCAGCCAATGTCTGCTTTTAGAGTGGAGCCCAAAAGAACGAGCAAGAGCGCCTCCACCCAGCTGTGTTCTTCGGTTGCTGTGAGCGCTGCCTTAAGCTGACGGTGAAAGCGTTCCACCATGCCATTACTCATGGGATGGTACGCCGTTGTACGTATGCGAGTGGCACCGATGAGCTGAGTGATGCTAGTGAAGAGGGCCGATTCGAACTGCCGGCCACGGTCCGTTGTGATCGTGGAAGCCACCCCGAAGCGGGCAACCCAATAATACAGGAAGGCACTGGCAACCGTTTCAGCGGTGACGTCCACGATAGGAATGGCCTCCGCCCAACGGGTGTAACTATCCACGCATATCAGCAGATAAGTCTGTCCGTGGCAGGGTGGTAGTGGGCCAACAATGTCCAGGTGAACATGATCAAATCGGGAGTCCGGGGTTGTGAGTACTCCCAGTGCTGTCAAGGTGTGTCGCTGTATCTTGGAACGCTGGCAGGCTACACATTGACGTGCCCAGCGCCGGACGTCGCGATTAATGCATGGCCAGACAAACTTTGCCGTCACCAGTCTCTGTGTGGCTCTAATCCCTGGATGAGAGAGTCTGTGCAGCGATTGAAACACGTGGCGACGGAGGTTGGAAGGCACAAACGGGCGAGCATTGCCGATACTTACGCCACAGCAAATTTTGTCTTGAGATCTGGGAATGGGCAGCCACTGCAGCTTCAGGGCAGTGGTTGCGGTCGACAGGCTCTTTAGCTCGTCGTCTTCGCGTTGAGCTGCTGCCAAAGTGGAGAGATCAACCTGCTGTGTGGACATAATGGCATTTATAGGGTTCCGGGAAATGGCGTCTGCCAGCTCGTTGTCGCCCCCCCCTGACGTGGCGGATGTCTGTCGTGAATTCAGATATGACATGTGGCGCAATTCCCGCGCTCTGTGCGCGCCACCGTCGGAGCTTAGCGAACGCAGGGCGTAGGTAAGCGGCTTGTGGTCAGCAAGGACGAAGACTTCTACGCCTTCCAGGAAGTGACGAAAATGTCGGATGGCCGCGTACATGGCCAGCAGTTCTCTCCCGAAAGTACTGTAGCGGCGCTCAGGGGGGGTTACATCGCCTTTGTCGTTGCTGAAGTAACTATCAAAAATAAGCTGCTTCTCGAGGTGTCGCGCACATATTTTGTCCATTGCTTTAAGCGCTCGCTTACTTTCAGGAATTTTTTGACGCCACTGGTGCAGTAGTTGAAGATCAGATGGCGAAGCGAAGAGCGAAAACTTCTCGCGTCCTTTGCCATAACCAGATTTACAGCGGGGAACAAAATACTGTCCAGTTGCTCAGTCTCTTCACGCACAAGTATCAAGATACCTTGTTCCGTGAGGCATGAATAAACATACTGCAGACATGGTAAAGAAAGCGAGGAAGACGAAAGTTTCGCACCTTCTCTTCCGCGCAGACGTAGAGGAGTGAAAAACAAGTACTTCTGTTGTGTCTTTTTGTGCAGCATCATTTATCGTCTGTTTCCTATAAAGACGTCTAAAAATGTTTCATATGCGTGCATAAGAGCGCTTCCGCGTGTTTATTTGCGCTTTTATTATTTGTGCGCATATATTTTTTGTGTTTCATTGCTGTCAAATTGAGACGGCCGAGGGTCCACGTTTGTAGCAGACGACACGCTCTGCGGGTGACGCGCTGCCCGTTCTGCGCCGCCGTCGCCGCCGGTCTCCGCCACTCAGCGCATGCGAACATGGAAGCAAGCTGTTGAGTGTTTTCCACGCGCCTCGACAGATAGCGCTACGCGATGTATTGACCCTTTTCCTGGCGCTCCCGTGGGCGCTGCCATGTTTGATCACGTGGTGACGCGTCCATTGCTTGCCTCAGCTTGGCCGCCGTTGCCTCCGTGTTTACAATGCGAGCGCGTGACGCCGGTGCGGCGCAGCAAACCACCGTCTCAACACATATCGTAGACGGTGACTGTGTGGACGACACGAAGCTTTGGCCACAGCTTTAGAGGACATGTAAGTGCTTGCATAGCTCATTGCTCCTTGTCCAAACGGCGCGGTGCCGTGCTTGTAATAAAAGCGAGGCTGGAAATGTGTTCCAAGCTGTCCAAGCTTCCCGCTTATGAATTAAATCAGGATCACTGTTCTCGTTCTTTAATTGGCAAACATTTTGAAGCAGCGGCTTGTCATGTTTCTGACTCAGTAATACTAAGTTCCTCGGTGAGGCTACTATCTGATTGTTTATTTTCAGCCTAATCGCGCTCGCGGGTGTGCTCTGCTGCGATAGATTTGTTCTTGCGGCGCACAAAGCTTGGAATGTAAATGTTCTGTACTTTGTGGTAGCTTGTAGCAAAGACGTATCATCGCTAGTCCGTCGCTTACTCTGTGGACCGTCACGAAACGTTCAGCTTCCAACATTCGTGTCTTGGTGTAGTCGCCGTCACTCACGCTTCAGCACATTGATTCAAGTGTGCGCACATTCACTTTTTATTGTTACGTTGGCGATAGGGTGCGTGTAGGTTTGCGTGCGACTAGGGGTAGATGTGTGTAAATAACGTGCGAGAAACTTACTACGCCAGTAAGTGGCCTTACTTCCTTTTGTAACGAGCGGTACTCACTCTTAAGTGCCGACGTTGCGGAGTTGAAGTCCTTTCTTTGGAGGTTAGCTATACAGCGCTGGCGGATGAATTATCATTTTTTATCCTCAAGGAGAGCCGTGCATCGCGAAGGGTCGACAACACAGGCAATCCTTATGTAGCAGCGGCGACACAGGTTGATTCCATTCCTTAATATGCGAATCACTATTTTTGCGGCTATCTACCGCACACGTCTTCCCTTTATCGTTACACATTTTGCAGCATGAATTGGGCACAGTGCATTAGCGAACACCCACTTGTATTTCCGACAGCTGATCGCATAGTAGCAGGGCAGAAGCAGTAGTTGTTTCGTATTCGTGCGCATTCGCTGAGGCATCATATGGCGCGCCGCCGAAAGCGCCATCTCGTTCCTTTGGAGTAAACTGCTCCGCGAAAACGGTCAATAAAACATCTTCCATCGTTTCCCTAGCTTTAACGCAGCAACCAAATGGGTCTTCGGCGTACCTCGCTTTAAAGCTACGCGTTCCCTGGCATCCTGATCTGGCTTTCAAAAGTAAGGAGCTTCCCTTTGAGTTATCTGTTTCTTTGGTTATTTCGTTTTCTTGCTTTGGGGTAGTTATTCATAGCAGGTTTCTTTTCCGCCACCCATGACATTGTCTCAGCCACTTAGCTTTTGGCGTTTTTTGTTGCCATGTTGCTGACCATACCGGTCGCATACTTGCTGGTACTTTTGCTCCACTCTGAGTCAATGTATCTGGACACCCCCCTCTCGCACCCCATCTCATATTCCTCAGGCGTTCTTCAAAATCAATTTTACTATGAGCCTCCCTTACTTGTTGAGCCACCCTGCACAGCTTCATTAGTAGTCTGACCTTTGATTCCCATCGAGTCCTGATTGTACCCCTGACTTCAAGCAAACAACCGCATTTACGAATGTAAGCCCTGGAATCATTGCACCTTTCCACATACCCCAGAGCACCTCGTACCTATTGTATCCGCATAGTGCTCTGTGTTTCATTATGGCCACATTTCTCTTGCCTTTTGCTGTTATTGTTTTCTCCTGTGTCTCCAGATATCTATCATCTTCGTTTATCCATATACCAACGTATTTGTATTCTTTTACCCGAGGTATTTCCTGGCCCTGAATCAACACTGCCTGTTCAGTGTTTTCATTGAATACCACAAAACTTCACTTTTTAACGCTAAATTTTAATCGTAACTTCTCACATTCTTCTCCACAGATATCAGCCAGACGTTGCATATCAGTTTGCTTGTTAGCAAGCAACACAATGTCGTCCGCATAAAATAAACCTGGAAGCTGCTGCTCAACTATTGTGCCGGCTTGTTTGTATGAGAGGTTAAACCCGATAGTGATTCCTTCTAGCGCTCTTTCCATCCTTACTACGTACATCATAAACAGCAGAGGGGATAAATGGCAACCCTGTCTCAGTCCCTTGTTTATATCAACTTTATCCTCGCTCGTCATCCCTTTCAACGCAAACAGTATTTTCTCGGTAAATCTCCCTCAATAGCTGTATACATTCGTTGCCTATACCTTCCCCTTCTAGAATATTCCACAAAATGCTTCGATCTACATTGTGATACGTTCCGGTAATGTCTAGAAAAGTCACATATAGCGGTCTCCTTTCTTTTCTGGATATTTTAACACACTGAGTAAGGACAAATATGTTATCACCCAGCCGCCTACCAATCCTGAAACAATTCGGAAAGCATTTTGAAGTTCTCCCAATATGCCATTATTATCTGCCTATGCTTGCAGCTTCAGTTTAATCGCCTGCATTGCTAACCTGTATATTACCGATGTAATGGTCGGTGGTCGATAAGTGTGAATTTTATCGTTTTCCTTCTTACCTTTATAAATTAATTTCATCCTACTTTGTCTCCAACTATCTGGTATTTGGTTATGTTGTAAGCATTTTGCTACTGCTTTCAACAGAGCTTCTTTATTTTTTGGTTCTATAGCTGAATAATCAGCCTGACGGGAACCTCGTCTAAACCTGTGGCTGTGCGTTTAGGAATTTTCTCTTCAGCTTTCTTCCAGTTGAAATTACTCATCGCCAACTCCTTTACCGTTTGGTTCTCGTTCATTCTCTTTTTCTCCTCAGAGACCACCTCGCCATTGCCCTGAAATGATTCGGCTATTATTTTTCGAACGTAATTTAATGCCGCGTCCGCTTCCAGTTTGTTTCCATCTGCGTCAAGGATATATGGCTGTACTGTTCCCAACTTCCTGCCTAATAAGTTAATGTGGTTCCAAAATATTCTAGGTGCGGTCTTCTTTTTAACACGAAAGTGTTTTATGCCGGGGTCCACCAAGACTTCACTGACGTATTTCCGTCACGGAAATACGTCATAGAACATAATACAAAGAAAGAAACCAGAAGAAAAAGTTCCACAAACATGCAAAATTTGGGAATCGAACCCACGACCTCTCGGTCCGCGACGATAGATCGCCGAGCGTTTAACCCATTGCGCCACAAACGCATTTGCAGAGAGCTACACAGACGCGCCTTATATATCTAACACTCCTCCGTGTACCCGCGCTCTTGTTCGGGGCGGTGCCGCCGCCTACGAGCAGAAAAGAGAAGTACTGCATTATGACACTAACGCGCACCGACAGTGAACGCTTCGGTGGTCTCACCACTACGACGCCTCGATGCCAGCATTCGAAGGGACGCTGGCATCAAGAAGCACTACCAACGCCACCTAGGTGGCGTTGCTAGGTGGCGTTGGTAGTGGCGTTCACCGTACTCAGCACAGCGGAGCGTGGCCTCCGCAATTAGCTCTGAAAATGTTTCTGAAGTTGATCGCGGAGGCTGCAATTACGACGCGCTGTACGCGCTGATTTGACTCGGTGACGATTCAGTTACGTGCTTTGTCTTGCGCGTTGTATTAGTGTGTCAGTTACGTGCTTCGTCTTTCGCGTTGTGCTAGCGTGTGCAGCGTAGTGCAGCGTAGTGCAGCTTCCATATGCACGACGGTTGCTCATGGTCATCGACGTTGGTAGTCGTGATGGAGGAGACGTGCCACCAGGCGTCAGCGTGGGTGCATCAACGCCTAAGGGCGCTTTAGCCACAAAACACCAATAGACATTATATATCAATGTGCAATAAACATTACACTACTTCTGTGAAGACACGTTTCACTTTCGTGTTCTATACCGATTCCTATATAAGAGGGATCAACCACATTTTTCTCACGTATTTCTGCCAACCAACGTTCACTTTCACCTTTAATCGTTGGTTGAACTAATATTTGAACCATGGGTTCTTTTCCCGCGGTATATTTCCCATTTTCTGTCTATTTCATCCTGCGGCAACTGTGCATTTTTTACCTGCCTGTGTTCTTGTGATGCTTTCTTTTGTTCATCGATCGCCTCCCGTATCTTCCGGTTCCACCAGCTTTTCGGCTTCCCTTTTCCTTTCCAACAAGCATGTTGCTTCTCTTTCCTCATTTCTTTCGTCATTACACTTACAAGCTGACCTTATTCCCGCTCCTTGCTTGACCATTTGTCAACTTCTTTCTCGACTCTTGTGGCTATGTTTGCTATTTGTTCATCGTTCAAATTTGGACTGGTCATTCTTCGTTCCTTGCTCTCTTTCCCAACTACATATCGCATTTTCAAAATGATGCGTTTATGATCACTCCCTATGCTGCTATACCCTTCCTCGTCAATCGCCATTTCTTTCAACTTATCATAAATTCCTTCTGTCATGAGACAGTAATCGATGACCGATTGTCTATTTCCGCCTCCCCATGTGATCTGGCCATGGCATTTAGCCCCCGGATTCACGATAACGAGGGTACGCTGCAGTGGCGTAGCCAGAAATTTTGTTCGGGGGGGGGGGGGGGGGGCTCAGGTTGCAGAGCGGCCTCCTCCTTATAGAATTTGTCGAGGGATCAAATGCATGAATAGTAACTGCATTGTCAATTTCATTGTATATTAGATGCTGCAAACGAATTATTGAACGCTATGCACTGTCCATTAAATTATGTATGTTTTCGTAACAGAATATATTCCTATGCCCCAAAAATTGTGGCAGAAATAACTGATATCAATGCTTCCGTGTTATGTTTTATTGCGATAGCAATTATATGGACACTTCAACCGGAATTCTGCCGTCGGCGTCGCCGTCGCCGTAGCCGTCGCCGTCGCCGTGAGGTTCCGTATAAATAAAATCTTCACCGCGCGCCGTATGCCCGAGCGGAAGCGTGCGGGGACGCGCGCTATCACGGAGAGCGAACGCACTCAATCTCCCGCGCGCAAGCAACGACGAAGCGGGAAGCGAGCGCCGGAGAGAGCGGGGGGGGGGGGGGGGGGGGGGGCACTTCTACTGTGCCAACAACCGCGCTCGTCGCTCGACCGCACGGTCTCTTATCTCTCCCACGCGCAAGCAAGGAAGCGGGAAGCCAGCGCCGGAGGGAGGGGGGGGGGGGGTGCGCACTTTTCCTCTGCCAGCAACCGCGCTCGTCGCTCGCTGCACCGTCTCTTATCTCCACACTTTATGCACTGTTCATTCGCCGCTCAGTTTCCGTTGAAGCGATAGACCGCACGTACCTTCGCCCGCTGCTTGCTGCCAGCGTTTTGACAGTCGTTGTCTGCAGTCATTCAGTGTGATCTATCCATGTTTGTTTGTGCGCGCTCACACCACGCTTGTTCATTCAGTTAGTAATAGTCGGGCCACATTTTCCAATGCACGCTACACATGTAATGCTGCCCGGATCGGCAGTGCAGCGCTACAGGTGTGTCCCTTCGCACGCGCGATGCCCACGGGAAGCGCTTCTCATCAACACCACCGTTTCACACGCGCCTTCTCGTGGTCATCGAGTCTCTCTTCATGTCGGTCTACTTACGCCGCGGCACACCTGCTTACTTAATCAGCTCATGTTAAATACAATTCATATTGCTACCAAAGCCGCTCACCTTACATCGTATGACATTGCTGTGTTGCTATCGCATTCATTGCTTCGCCCTTAGGGCGAAACTGTGACATTTTTGTCTAATTAATAAGCAAAGAAAACATCACATGAACTTTAGAACTATTGACCCTTTTCGCGGAGCAGTTTGTTTTAGAGAAACGAGATGGCGCTCACGGCGGCGCGCCATACCTTTCCTCAGCGACCGCGCACGAATACGAAACCATTACCGATTCTACCTCGCTTCTGTGCGATCAGCTGTCGGAAATGCAACTGAGTTTTCGCTAACACACTGTGCTCCAATCATGCTAGATTGAATAATGTGGATTGAAGACGTGTGCAGTAGTTGGCTGCAAAAATAGTGACTGGCATGTTAAGGAATAGAATGAATCTGTGTGGCGTAGTTCGCGGACCGCTGCTGCAACTGTCCGAACGTGTTACCGGCACTTCGTGATGTACGGCTTTCCTAGAGGATACAGAAATTTGCTCATCCGCCAGCCTTGTATCGCTAATCTTCAAACAAAGGGCTTCATCCCCAGAACGTCGGCAACAGTGAGTACCACTCGTTAAACAATGACAAAGGGAGTAGAGCCGCTTCCTGTCATAGTAAGTTTCGCGCACGTTATCTATACACGTCTGTCCAAATGTCAGGAAAGCTTACGACTACTCTATCGCCGACGTATCAAGAATAAGTGAATGGACGCACACTTGAATATATGCGCACTGTATACACACAATAAATGACGGACTACACCTATGGCGCACCAATGCTCGAAGCTGAATGTTTCGTGACGGTCCACAAGAGTAAGCAAGTTATTCGCTGTAATATATATTTGCTACAAGGTATTACAATGTACAAAACAGCTACGTTTCAAGCCTTGTGCGCAGCAAGAACAAATCTATCGGATTCGGAACTGAGCACACCCGCGAGCGATTAGGCAGAAAATAATCAGATAGTGGCCGCACCGAGGAACTTCACTGAGTCAGAAACTGACAAGCCACTGCTTCAAAATATTTGCCGAATAAAGAACAAAAAGCAAAACACACTAATCCTGACTAAATTCATAATCGCAAAGCTTGGAATGCATATTTAGCCCCGCTTTTAGAAGAAGCACCATATAAACTGCCTGCGCCGTTTGGACATAGCTCAATCAGCTCCGAAAGCGCTTTTGCATGTTCTCTGAAGCTGTGATCAAAGCTTCGTGTCGTCCACCTAGTCACCGTCTACGATATCTCCAAAAACAGAGGTTTTCTAAGCCGCGCCGGCGTCATACACTTCCATTGTAAACAAGGAGGCAACGGAGGCAGTTGAGGCAAGCAATGGACGCGTCACCACGTGATCAAATATGGCAGCGCCCACGGGATCGCCGCGAAAAGGGTCAATATCAGTTCGAAACCAGCAAAGCAATGCATGCAGCTTATATGAAAAACGTAAAGGCCATGAAATGAATAAGTTGAGGACAAATATTTTGATGAACCTTTGTCATTCAAGAACCTTGTTTACATATTTCTACATATGCAACGGCCAGGAAGAAACATCAATGACGCTATCCCTCGATGCAATCGATTGCGCAGGAGCAGCTGTAATTCGTCGTATATTGTAATTTCACCGAGATAATACTCGCAGCAGTGAGTACAAATAAAAAGTGGGAGTTCTGCAAAGTATATATTAGAAATGCGAAGATAGAATGGAATATACAAATGCGAAGATACAACTCGCTAAAGGGCAAAAAAAGAGTCGCTGGAAACAAAGTTCACTGCTTGTATACACAAAACCTCGCAGTAAGATATTTAAAAATACGTATGAGTCTCCAATAAATCTACGTATTTAAGCAAACGTCAGTGTATATAATGCGTCAAATACGACAAATAAACATGTTGCTCAGTCACAAATAGTAAACTTTGAGCACAGAAAGACAGATGATCCTGGCAAGAACATAACTATGATTGCAGAAATCGTGATATGTACTTGGGCCATGCAGCGGTCGCGACAGCACCATACAGGTAGAATAATAGAGGAATAATGCATAAATCAGTACGAAAATGTGTAATTTAACTGCCTGCACAACGCCAACAATTATTCTGCACCCAAAATTAAAGGAGGGTATTCCTTCGTTTCAAAAAAGAAATAAAAGCAGGTAGCTGAAAAGGAAAGAAAAGACAAACGAAGGCCACAGATGATGCGGTAAGTTGAACTACCCAATATCCGAGTGTTTTTGGCGAACGCCGCGTGGGCCGGGCTTTCAATGAGCAAGGTCGGTCAAAATTGGTTATTGGTATCCTCGTAATTTTTGTATTCGCGTGATAATTGTGATCATGATGCTAACTGCTAGAATAAACGGCGAAAATTTCTGCGGTTTTAAAAGCTAATGAGCGGTCATACGTTTTCCTAATTAAGAACTTATGGACCGGAAGAAACAGTGCTTTTTACTTGCATTGATTTTTGCTGCTTCGCTATCTAAAGGACAAACTTCTCCTGGCGGGAAAGTTGAGCGAAACGGTCACGTTGATGCCGACGTCTCTGTGGGTGTATAGAAGCGCCAGCCTAACCATGCGTTCCACGGACATTGTAGAGCGCAAGTAGTTTTTTAATAAACTCTTGTTAAAAAATATTCTCTCTGCGCTGGCAGTGGTCACTGGAAGGGTGACTAGAAGCTGCAGCAGTATTTACACATTTACATAGAACCTGCTGTCGCAGTGAGAGATGGGCATCTATTCTGGTGCTAAAACCTAAAACACTCACTTGATGTCGTTGGCATACTTGTTTAGGTACCTTGCAGAAACAGGCTGTTCGATTCCAGCGATGTCCGTCGTTTCGTCAGGAAGTATGGAGAAGCAGCCTGCTTTTGAATCTAAGCTTTCTTTGATAATGTCACCACAAATTTCTATAATTTGGTTTTGTGCGTCTGGGCTTAAATACGAGGCAATACTGGGGCAACTTTCCAAATCGTTCTTCAGATATGTATCGCCACAATCAGCTCGCATGCGAAGAAGCACTCTGAAAATTCCTGCATTTTCAGCAGGGGCATTGCTTAAATCCATAGGGCCCCTGTCCCTGTGGCCACGGAGAGCCAGACCTTGTCGCCCGCAAAAAAAAAAAAATCCTCAATAATAGGCCGTTCACTTTCTTCTGTTTTCTCATATTTTACTTTGCCTGCCCTGGTCCAGCTGATCAATCACATTGGGCACGCTTCCTGAAAATGTTTGGAGAAAATTATCAACTGCTAGCTGACATTCACGGTGATATTTAGTATTTTCGTGTGTGTGGGAGATTGCCAGCGCGCGCTTCCATTTATGGAACGGCTTGGACACGAGCGTTCCAGTGCGCGCATGTTGGCCCAAGTTTATAACACCATTAACCCCATAAAGTTCCAGAATTGAAAATCTTTTAAAGCATGCCTTTGCAAATTTCAGCGCACCTTTCGCGTCAAAAGTTTATGAGAACTTTATACCCATAAAGTTGCGTAATTGAAATCCATGCGCTCCGTATATTCTGCGGCCGCTGCGAGATGCCGCAACGCGCACGCTCGCTATCGAAAAGCCGTTGAAAGTTTGTGCTCGGATGGGGCTCCTTGCATTACGTGACTCCAGGTGCAAGGGCGTTGTCACGAAATCCTGTCCGAGTTCGCAATGTTCGCGCCGAAATGTCTTTTCGAGCGTGAAAAGGACATTGTCGACAAAATCCAGAATGATTGCCGGCGTCGGTGGTAGTTTTGGTCGGCGGTGCAGGCCAGCACGAAAACATTTCGGGGAGGGGCTGAAGCCCCATCAGCCCCCCCCCCCCCCTCCCTCCCCCTGGCTACGCGCCTGGTACGTTGCTCCCAGAGATCTAGCATTAACCTCCCGTTGTTGTCGGTAGAACTGTTTAGATCCTGTATGTGGGCATTCATGCCACACAACAGGATAATTTCGCCTTCATTCCTTAAACTCTTAATATCCGCACGTAGGCATTCCACTAACCCTTGATTCTTTTCTTTTCAATTTTTCGCTGTCCATAAATACGTCACGCCCAGCCAAGTTTTCTTTCCACTGACTGTGCCTGATAGCCAAAGGTGCTCTTGACACTTTGAATTTACTTTTTCCCACTTGGCCCCCTGGTGTATGAGCATTCCAACTCCCGCTCCCCTTCTTTCCAATTTGGTTCAGCTGCACCCTTCCCAAACCTAATTCTCAATCATTGGTGGCTCTTCTAAGTCTCTAAGGTGCGTTTCTGTAAACGCGTACACACCTATTTGTTCTCTATTTAACTGCTCCTCAGTCTCTAACCACTTTCCTTTTCATCTACCGCCCTGCATGTTTATGTAACCTATTGCACAGCGAGCTCTTTCTCGTTTTTCTCTTGCTACCGGTGCTGTTAGTCAGAGGTTCGCCATTCTTCATTACTACTTACTCTGGCCTCCTTAGCGCCCGTGAGCCCCCCCAAAAAGCAATTGCACGACCAGCGAGTCCAAGCCTGTGATCGAAGTGGATTCCGTCTCTTTGAAAGCCACCATACCTTCTCACTTCCCTGTTGACTTCCACAGCCTCGAAACCTTTCTCTCGGCTCACTTTCCAAATCGCCTCATTAGTGGCCGCAACTGCTCTTTGTACGTTAATGTCACGTACAGGTACCTCCGGCACAGTGCATACCACAATCTGCACCCGTGGAGACACCTCGCGTACGTCGTCTACACCCTTCGCCAAAAGCTGGGCTATTCCCGCCCCTTTCCTGCTCAGCAGGTCATTTAGGCCGCCCGCTACTATGGTTGCGGGCCCGTGCATTCTCCGCAAGCATTTCTCTAGCTCGCTGCATGACATCGCCCAATGTCCTCCCTGGAAACGCCCCTAAAGCCACTCTTTTGTTGCCGTTCACCCGCTCCACAATTGCCGCTGAGCACCTCGACAGATTTAATTGAGTCACCGGTGATTATGACCTTTTCACTCTCCCCTCCTGACGAGGTCTCACCCTGCTTTCCTTTGTCCTCCGCGTGATTCGGATTCGACACAGGGCATTGACCCCTGCGTGCCTGCTTTCCCTTCGCGGCAGCGTCACTCTATAGGTGACCCTCCTTCCAGCATGTTCCACGCATTCTATGTGCTTTGTGGGCACTTCCGGTCCTGTCTCGCTGGGAGCCGGTGTTTCATCGTCACTACCATTTTCGTTCGTAGTGGCGGCCCTGTTCAATTGTTCCTCGGCTGCTCGGAGTCTTTCTTCCCCTGCCTTCCGTGCATCACGCTCCATATTGAGTTCATTTCTCAGCTCTGCGATCCGTTTTACAAGGTCATCCTGGCCAACCTCCATTTTCTTTAGCCTATCATCGACATCACAGCGTCTGTTGATTGGCTCAGTTTCCGCGGTATTCTCATCAGTCCCCTCGTCTACCTTGAGAGACCCCCCGCACCCTGCTCGCCTTCCCGCCCTTTTCGCCATATGTTGCACTTAGCGTTCTCAAATGCTATCACCGAACCTTCCGAAGCACGTACCTACAATAGGCCGATACGCACAGAACCCAAAACCTTAAAATGCCAGAATATATTTATCCGGTGTTGGTAACAAAGTATATGCAATAAATGTCGAGCAATTCATGACACACGTTCGGACGTGTTCGGACACGTGGCCACGCTCTGACTGCCCGACAAAAGCAATATTCTCGATACAAATACACACACGCTAAAAAAACTAATGGCTAATATCCCTGACAATTCCAACCGACTATTTCAAGACTAAAGGACTTAACGTACCACGCGGTCGCACGTGTTGAAACACGTGTCAGAAAACGACGTTCTGACTGTCCTAAAAAACGAAATATGCCCGATACACACACGAAGAAGGAAAAACAAAAACATTAACTGATAACCCTGCCGCTTCCAACCTATTTAAAGGCTAAAAAAAACCAGCAAGTCTAACAATAGAAGCAAGCTCAAAGCATGCACAAAAAACTTATATTTTCGTCGCCGCCACGGAGCCTCGGAGAAACACGTCCGTCCACCACGACTGTCCACTGCCACTCTGGATAATCAGTGATCCTAGCGGCCAAAGATGGAAGCTCCCCCGTTTTCAATGGGATGGGCTGATTTTTCAGTGATAAAAATTGTAGAGGCGCAAATTTCACAATGTCCCTAGAAAGACACGAAAGACATGGAAGAGCTGTACCGCACTTCACATACGCAGCAGTGTTAACATCGGGGATTCAGATTCTGATCCCATGACGTATAAAGTTTGAACAATGGGCCTATTCGATTATCAGTACCTGACAGTCCCGGACTGCTTGGGACTGCTGTCGCGCATTCGATTTTCTTGAACAGCTTCGGAAGCTCCTCCCACCAGTCCGAGAGCTGCCAGAATCACATTCGTTTTTCATGGACCGGAAGTCGCGGACTGACCGAGGACTGTCGGAGCTGTCAGCAGAATTTTGCTCGTACAAGCGCAAGCCGCTAGCAGACGACGGCTCATGCGCATTTCACGTCATGCTGTGAAAGACGCCGTGTGCTTCTGCGTACTTTGTGCGTTCCAGACTGGAAATACTGTGCACTCAGCTATCGCTTCTGTCACATCTGTGCTTTGCGTTCCACCATGCGAGTTTTTCACGAGCGGTCTAATTGCTGCAGCTTTAGCCTTCGTATTTTTTAAGACAGAAGCACAGCGATCAAGTGCACAGGCTTGCTTTTCTTGATGTGTTTCGTGAAATATGTCATGCTCATTGCTATTTGCGCAGTAAACAGTTATACCCCTGTCAAGCGGGCAAGGTAAGTGCACTTACGGAGAGTGTCACTCGGTTTAAGTGCATTCTGCCAAATCCAAGCGGCGCAAGTGGAGTATTAGTCGCAGATGAGTGTACTCCTGTCGGAGTGCATTCACGGAACGCACTTTGCTGGCCGAGTGCGCAGCTCCATGGCGTAGCCTCGCTGTGGTGACCACGAATACTCGGGAGAGTAGACACTTTTAGTTGGGCGTACGTAACGAGCCTACGTACGCAGGACGATACGTTGCGTACGGTGCAAGCGAAGCGCGCAACAACACTTTTAGTTTACCGTATCGACCATGTCGGGATGCGTTTCGTTCAACTAGACGTATCATACGTGAAATGAAACAGCTTTTGAGTGCTTCTTAGCGCCATCGTGCGGTGGCGGCCGCGATAACGGCCACTAGCATCCAAGTCAAGCCGAATCGTTGGATCAACGTTTTTGCCTTGTTTGCGTCGTTCTGCGTGGTTTCGCGAAGTCGCCTTTTGCGTGCGCCTACGCTTTTACCGTGTGTTTGGTCGCGCTGTGTTCTTTTAGACTGACTGTGTTGAACGCTTCACTGTTGCCTTGCCGTGCTGAGCCCTGCGGTGTGTGTGCGCGCTTAGTGTGTGGTGTGGTTTTCTTCGTACTTGCCGTGAGTGTACCGCCTTTGTTCAGCTCGGCGTGCGCGCTTAAGGATGCCTCCCTCAGGCGTTTTATCAAATGCGCGCTTGTTGTCGGTCCTGACTTGGGCCGAAATTGATGACCTCCTGTTGTCCCATAAAGAGCGGCGGCTGCTAAGACATGAGTATACCTTGGATGAGCTTGAAGACGAAATGAGGCGAAGCAGGGAGGCCGAATTGGTGAGGTACCGTTCTCAACATGGACTTGTTGACATCGACGGCATGGACTCTTCAACGTTCAAACTCATGTTCCGGTTCCACAAAAATGACTTTGACGATCTCTGTAGTGCCCTGCTAGTGCCGCAAGAGATCACAGCTGCACAAAACTGTAACAACTGTAAAACAACTGCAGACTTACTTTTTTTGATTTCGGCGATCGTTCGCCGAGTAGCGCGACAGCAGCAGATTTAGGCGCTCGCGCACACAGCGCGCCGTAAAAGGCTTCTTGAGGACATCTCTGAGGCGCCAAGCGATCTCCTCCCATTGTCCGGAATGCCTGAACGGATCGCTCGTCTGCACCTCCGTTTGCAGCGCGACATCGTCCTTCAACGCAAAATAAACTCGATTCGCGCCGGCTTTGTTGTTGCTCTGTCCGTTCGCCATGGCAGCCATCTTTCAAGCGCTACGTCCGCTACGTCTGGTTACGTTTACGTGCGCCGCGTTTTTTTGCGGGCGTACGCACGCATCCCTGGAAGAGATATGTTACGTACTGCGCATGCGCACTTCTCTCCCGTAGCCGCGCTGCGTACGTAGGCTCGTTACGTACGCCCAAGTGTCTAGTGTCCGCCGGCTTCCGCGTGAAGCTTTTGCGGGCAACTGCCGCGCCGTTGCTGTGCCGGACCCATGGGTTTTCTACGCTCGGGAAGCGCGTGGAAAGCGAGGGGCGTTTGTAGTTTTTCGCGTTCACTTTCTATACGCAAGACACTTGGAGGCTATACAACTTGAATGGTGCGGTACGGCATGGAGAGAGAGAAACTTTAATGGATAAAATGAAATTTTAGGTCCCGTGGTTAGGGCCCCTAGTCCAGGGCTCCACTGGCACGAGCGGCTCGCTGGGCTTGGTCCAGGAGTTGGCTGTCCTGGTCCTCTTCCGCAAGCCGCGCCTCCCACGGCCTGTTAAAATCTTGTGTTTTTAATAGTGTGGAGTTTATATGTGTCGGTATGTTTGGGCATATCCACGTGATATGCGGTAACGTTGGCGTGTACCCGCACCACGGGCATTCGTCAGTGTATCGTGCTTGGTGAACACGGCTAAGTGTATGTAGATTTGGGTACGTGTGTGTTTAGACCGATCCCACCGGCCAGTTTCACGACGCCACCGCTGCCGCGGTGCATGCTGGTACTTGTAGTCATCTGGCCGCCCGGAGTGCCTGTGCGTCCTGTCTCCGAAGGATTTTTGGACATTTTTATGGTTCGTGTAGAGCCATCGTGCGATGGGAGGATTGGCCTGCTGCCTTCCTGTTTGCTACAACAACGACACAAGGGACAAAGGCTTCGGATTCTATGTGTTTTCTAAAGAGCGAAAGCTTCGAGAGAGTGGATCCAACGGATTAATAGGTGGTACTGGTAATACACAACGCGAGAAGATACACGGGGACGAATGGCGGCCACATTTCGATGCGGGCAAAATGCGAAAACACCTGTGTACTTAGATTTCCCGGAATTTATAGATTATTTGTCGATTATCGATTAGCTATTGATTAGCTATCAATTGGCTATCGCAAGGTATTGGCCACGTATTTGGGCTAGGCTAAGAACTACCAAGTCATGCACAGCATTTTTCAGAATTTATTGATTAATGATCAATTATTGATAAGCTATTGATTGGCTATCGAAAGGTATTGGCCACGTATTTGGGCTAGGCTAAGCACTACCAAGTCATGCCCTCATTTTCCAGAATTTATTGATTATTGATCAATTAGCTTTTGATTGGCTATCGCAAGGTATTGGCCACGTATTTGGGCTAGGCTAAGCACTACCATCGCAGGCGCAAGTTGGAATACGCTAGCGCAAGACAGGGGTAATTGGAGATCGCAGGGAGAGGCCTTCGTCCTGCAGTGGACATAAATATAGGCTGATGATGATGATGATGAAGCACTACCAAGTCATGCCCAGCATTTCCCGAAATTTATTGATTATTGATCGATTATCGATTAGCTATTGATTGACTATCGATTGGCTATCGCAAGGTATTGGTCACGTATTTGGGCTAGGCTAAGAACTACTAAGTCATGCCCAGCATTTTCCGGAATTTATTGATTATTGATCGATTAGCTATTGATTGGCTATCGCAAGGTATTGGCTACGTACGTATTTCGGCTAGACTAAGCACTGCCAAGTCATCCCCAGAATTTTCCGGAATTTATTGATTATTGATCGATTCTATATTAGCTATTGATTAGCTATCGATGACTTGGCGATGATTGGCTATCGGCATTTTTATGTTAAAAACGCCGCCTAGCTTACCTAAGAACTTCTAGATGTCACTGTTACCGAAGTCTGCAAGTCGTGCGCGAAACCCATGTAGGTATAGATAGCATCATTAGGCAACGAAAGTTTCAGCGCCGCATTTCAAACCTGTTTCCAACAGGTATACAAATCCTATTATGTCTGTCGCTAAGCAAACATAACGTTGCAGTCACAGAGATGCACGTGTGAAAAAATTGTAACGCAAAACGACCGTGTACATCAGCATGTACTACATACAAAGCTCGAACAAATACGATACTCAACGTGTAATCAGCGGGTAACAACAGAAATGAAAGAGCAGCAGGCACTTTTCAACGTTCGCCTCGCATGCTGCAATGAACAGCCGATGTAATTTTATACGACGAATTTTTCTTGGTGGTGGAGTCGCAGAGATGTCCGCGAAGCTCGTGCGCAGTACTCAACGAGCGCGCATAGCGGTGGTGGGGTTGACCAGTTGACTACAACCAACATGGTGGCATTGCTACTTGCGGAAAACCGGCGCATGCGCAGATCGGTTGGTGGGATCGGTCTATTCCTCGCCTGTTGACTGTTTAACTTTGGGTGAGGGCGTCCATATTGCCTCCGCTCCTGTCTTTGGTGTTGGAGGATGTCGCGCGGTGTAGAGGGAGGCTCGTCACTGGGTCGGTCCGCAGCTCGGACGCTTAGTACGCGAGCTAGCCGGTCCGTCCTTGTGTTGCCCTCCATGCCCTCGTCTGGGGGGCACCAAGTGAGGTTGTGGAATCCGGTAATTTGGCTCCCTAGAATGTTTAGTACTAAGCGCGGCGCCGTCCCGGAGAGATACAGGCGACAGGCGGTTTGTGAGTCCGTGAGTATGGCAGCAGATACGTCCCTATTCTCCGCGTCCCTAATTGCAAGTGCAATCGCTGCGGTTTCTGCTGTGCTGGAAGATTTTGCCCTGACCGATGCAGCTATCACACGATTTTGGTTCGGGGCTACCACCGTGTACTTGTCCCTGTCCGTTTGACTCACGTCTGTGTAGTACACGTCCGGTTGTCCTCTAAATCTCTGGTGCAAGGTTCTCGCTCGGGCCTTCCGGCGCCCTGCATGATATCTCGGACTCATATTCTTCGGAATTAGGGACACCATATTATGTGCTGCCTGACTTCCTGGGTCATCTGCACTGTTTCTTCTGCACTGAACTGGGGCGGAGTGCAAAGCCAAGTTTGGTTAATATGGTCTGACCCTGCGTTGGTGCGCACAGCCGTTCCTTTTGCGCGATGAGGGTGGCCGTCGCATATTCCTCGAAGGTATTGTGGATTCCTAATTTGTCGAAACGTTCTGTACTGGTATTTTCCGGGAACCCTAGAGCAGCTTTAAATGCCCGCCGAATGATGACTTCAAGCTTTAGTAGGACGTTCTGGCTGGCAAGTTGGTTCATAGCTTTTAGACGTTTATATAACTGCGCGCAAAAACGAGGACACACGAAACAAACACACGCGACACCACGAGCGCAGTGGTGTCGTGTGTGTTTCTTTCGTGTGTCCTCGTTTTTTTCGCGCAGTTATATAAACGTCTCAAAGACTTCAAGCTGTTTGAGCTCCTGCTTGGTAATGCTTTGGAAGGGGAGTGCATACGTAATCCTACTGATGACAAAGGCGTGTACCAGTCCGATCGTTTCTTCTTCCGAGAAGCCCTCGCGGGTTCGCGTTACCCTACGGATCATCTTAGCTACGTTTTGTGTGGTACCTTTGAGGAGGCGGAGCGTGTGTGCTACTCCGGCCGTTTGCTGGATCCATAATCCCAGAACGCGGAGTTTATCCACCTCTCTTACACGCCCCCCGTCCAAGAAAAGTTCGAAACTCGGACGATTTTCTCGTCTCGTGTACTTTGCTCTTATTCGAATAAATTCTGACTTCTCTGGTGCACATGTCATGCCGGCCCCTTGCGTGAAGGTCTCGACCTGTTGGATGGCCCACTGGAGAAGCTTCTTCTTATCCGCGTAGGATCCCCGATTTGCCCACAGCGTAATATCGTCAGCGTAAATGGCGCTCCCTAGGGCTTGCTTCGCATCCAGTTTTAGTGCAAGTTTACGCATTCCCAGATTAAATAGGAGAGGGTAGAGTATGGACCCTTGGGGGTTCCTCGATCGGGAACTGCAAAGGGTTTCGACCTAGTTGAGCCCAGACCGATGGTGGCCGTACGGTTTTTCAGAAAGCTGAGTACATACTAGTAAATGCGCGTCCCGCAGGCTACTGCTTCTAGTCCTTCCAGTATTGCATCGTGGGAAATCGTATCGAATGCCTTTTTTACGTCGAGAGCAAGCACAATGCTGTCTTCGGAACCCCTTACCGGGTGCAGAACGTACGTCCTGCTGAAGCATCAGAAAAACGTCCTGTGCCGACACATCTGGGCTGAATCCGAACATGTTTGTGGGAAAAAAATTGTTGCTCTCTATGTAGCATGATAACCGGGTCTGTATCACCTTTTCAAAGAGTTTTCCAGCACACAACGTTAGCGATATAGGTCGTAGGTTTCGAATATCTCGGGGCTTCCTCGGTTTTGGAATACGGATGATTGGTGCTTTCCTCCAGTCAGCCGGTAGTTCTCCCTGATCCACCCATATGCTCTCGTTAAAGTATTCTGCCTTATGGTTTCGTTGCTCAAGTTTCGTCGCTCAATCATGGAGTTAGTAGTCTGATCGGGCCCTGGCGCCGTGTTTCTTTTGAAGGACTGCGCAGCGGCATAAACCTCCGCCGTAGTTATAGGTGCGTCCAGATTCGCTTGTTCCGGCCCCGTATAGCTACCGCACCGGCTCGCCTCTTTAGAATTCGTACCTATATAAATATGCTTTAAGTGATCAATGAGTTCCTCGTTGTTGCCCTTGAATTCGTTCTCCAGTAGCTTGAGCGTCGTGTGCGCTGCCGTTTTGGTTCCCCCGGGATTCATCATGCTGTGGAGAATGTGCCATGTCTTTTTGGTACTGAGGGTCCCCGTAATGGAATCACAGAGCTGGCGCCAGTTACCGTCGCATAATTCCTGCGCGTACGTGTTCGCCTTCTGAGCTAACTGAGCAATGCGGATTTTAAGCTTCCTGATTAACCTCTGCCTTTTACATCTCTTGGTGAGGCTACGGCGGGCCTCCCATAAATGTAGCAGGTGCCTGTCCACTACCGGGGCCTCTCGCGTTGTCTTCAACCTTCGTCACCCCCGCCAGCGTGTTGAGAAGCTGCTTCGCCCAGTTTCCGACGTTCGTTATCGGACCTGTGCTGCCCTGGCGATCGCGATATTTCGTCCAATCTGTCAGTGTGGCCTGCGCAACCTTGCGTCTTATACGGTACGAGTTTACCCAAAGGCTGAGGATATAGTGGTCACTTCCAAGGTTGTCCCCTAGGTTCGTCCACGTTATCTCATCCGCTTGGTTCGTAAAGGTTAAGTCCGGCGAGGTATCTTTCGAGACGCTGTTACCGACTCTGGTGGGTTCATCAAGATGAATTAACAGGGTTAAATCGTACCTCTCCGTCAAGTCCAGCAAAAGTTTTCCTTTCGGAGAGTCTGCCGCGTATCCCCATTCGGAGTGTGGCGCATTGAAGTCCTATAAAACCAAGACTCTGTCCCGCCTAGACGCTAAACGCATCACTGCAGAAACCACATCCTCAAAGACCGCCAGTCTGTCTCTGGGAGGGCTATATGTATTTACAATCACTGTTTTCGGCTTTCCGCGCTTATGTGGCCATATCGTGATTATATGTTGTGTATATTCTCCCCATGGATGTATTCTACACTTAGCGCGACACCCTTTTTGGCAAAAGTGCCGACCTGTGGGTAATCGGGATGGGTGTACAAATCGTACCCTTAAAGATTTCTCTTGTGTTTTTCTGAGGAATAGGCACCGACTCCATATATTGTATGAAATTAGCGTGTTTAGTACGAAACGTGCAGCAGTTCCAGTGCCACACCCCAAGACTTTCTGCTTCACGTGTTCCTAGTTTAGCCATGGATGGTACTATCGCTGTCAGTCGCTTCCATACCCTTTGGTCCCCGCGTCGGCGCTCCCGGGCTTACGCTCATGCGCATGCGGAGTCCCGCGTGAACTGAGTCATCTACATGTCGTTTGAGCGTGTGAATCTCAGCGAATAGCCTCTGTACATTTTGGGCTAGCTGGTCTAGCGTCGTCGTCGGCGAGCTAGTTTCAGCCTGTGTGTGCGCTGTCGCTGTGATCACCTGTCTGATTGTGTCAGTCTGTGTGCGTGCATTTGCATTGTTGTGAGCAACCGATCTACGAAATGCCTCAAACTCGGCTCTTAGTTCCGCCAAGCTACTCTTGAGGGCACGGTTCTCCTCCACTATATTGAGATATTCGGGGTTCTGTGTAATGGGCGTCGGCGTCTTTTTGGGAAAGTTTGGTTTGGCAGTGTGAGACGCGACTTGTGCCCAGCTCACCTGATTATGTTGTGACTTGCCCTATGCCAGCGGGCCCTTTGCAGCCTTGGCGCTGTCTTCGATCTGGATGGGATGTTGCTGCTGTTGGTTTCCCGGTCGCGACTGGGACCTTGGTTGTGGTTGCTCTCCAGGTTGCCCGGACCAGGTCCGCTCCCTCGACCTCGAACGGGAACAGCTGCGTCGTTGTTCAGACCAGAGTCCTTGGTAGGCCTCTATTTCAGAGTCCTCGTCCTCGCTGGCAAACCACCGTGGTGTACGCTGGGCTAGCGGAGTCTTCTTTGAAAGTCGCGCAGGTTTAAGTCGTCTTCGGCAGCTGCGGTCACCCTTGGGGTGATCCTCCACACAGGCGGCGCATTTCGGACTGCACTCGTGTCCTTCCGGTGGGTCCTGTAACCCACACACGCGGCACACAGACAAGTCCGGTTGTGGGCACACATCCCTTCGCTGCAGCAGGTTTTGCACACCTGAGTTGCGTTACGGTACGGATGGCAGGCCTTCTCTCCACCGTAGTAGTATACGTATCTCGGTATTAGGTTTCCGAAGAAAGTAATCACTGCACTTTGGAAGTCGCCGAGCATTCGGGCTTCCACTACCTCCACTCCTTGGGTACGGATCCGGAGGTTTGCCTTTAAAACTGCGGGTGACGTGTGGGGTTCGATTCCGTGTACTACGCCTCGTACAGCCCCTTCTCCAGTCATTACGCACACATTAACGGGATGGCGTCGTCCATTAATGTTCCGCATTTTTATGTTCTGCATCATCCGTGCGTCCTCTTTCTCCGTTGTCGACACAACGGCGATGTTCGATCCTGGTTTGATACGCAGGATGAAATTGTCACTTCGTATTTTGTTTTGGCATGCCTCCACGACGGCCCGGGCCAGAACGTGGCTGCTGATGTTCTTAAGGGGTAAGCCCTGATGCGGGCGGATAACCACTTTCAGATCTTGACGCGGTAGCGGTGGCAGACGCCTCCTGCGTGGTCGGTGTCGTTGTTTGCTCAGTTTGTCGGTTAAAGGGACACGGGCATAAAAATTGGCAGGTGGTTGTTTGCGTCGGAACAAAAGTTCAACTGTTGAAAATGACGAATACAACAAGCTGCTTTGACAAAAAGAACGAGAAACATCTTTTTTTTCTTTTTGCGATTTTCTGTTGCACCTTTCCTCCACGCGGCCGCCGGCAGAAGCTAAAATTTGACGTCATAACACCCACCCGCGCGCGCGGCCAAGGTCGGACACAGCTGTAGGAGTGTTTCCAGGGGTGTCGGTCCCTTGCAGCGTTTGTTTAACCCATTTCGGTGATCTGCGCACGTGGTCCGTCTGAAACACTATCCCCGTCGGCGCTCCACGCAGGTGGTGCATCTTACATGAGGCTTCCCGCGGTCGTCGCTCGGTATTGACGCGTTCGTCGCGGCGGAAGGAAATGCCCAGACATTGCTGTTATAACAGCATTGTCGGTCGTGACACGCCGTCGCACACGTTTCCCAGAGACGAGCAGGTGCGTAAACTTTGGATACCTGCCGATTAGAGAGCTTTATCTTGTCCGGTAATCGGGTAAACGCGGGCGTTGGGCGGAACCGTAAACGTGAGCGGCCTGTATGGTGCTGCCACCTAGTGGCGCAGAGCTCGAACAGACAAAAACAGCTCATATTGCAGTAGTGTATTCTACTTCGCTGCCGGTGTAAATCTTCGGCAGCAACACGATTACGCCACTGCCGAAAATTTACACCAGGAAATGACCAATAATCCGTCCATAAGTGCCTGGTGCAGAGCGAAATCTTCGCGCTACGGTTCGCGAAAACCTGGCCGGCACTTCCACGGCTGCCTGCTCTTCGTCGCTTGACGCGGAAGGCTCGTAACCGTAAGCTGTAATATTTCTTGCCAAGTTGGAACGGTCCTCGTCTTCAGACGTGTACTCATCGCTGGTAGACGCACCAGAACTCGAATCCATGCACGCGCTGGCGGCGTCGGCGCGCTTCGAATGACCGCGGCCGGCCGGCTTGCTATCCGTCGAGGGCATCGTGACGTCACGCCTTCCAACTCCCGCGGGTCGGGCGGCGAGGCGCGCGCTCACAAAACGCCTAAAATAAAGCCATCGGCTCAAAAATGAGCTAAGTGACTACTTCTTTTCGGTGTAATCACACACTGAGGATTCATTTCAGCATTTTCGTAAAATTTTTAGATTTTGTGTCCGTATCCCTTTAAGGCTACGTTCACACTTGGTCTCGAAGCAGGCGGAAGCGGCAAAAACTTCTAAAAATCCGCCCGCCTAGGCGGCGAAGCGGGCGGAAAACCAGGCGGAAAGCAAAATCGGTCTCGGACCGATTTTTTCGCCATGGCGAGGCGGAATCGCGGCGGAAAGTCGTTCCGCTCGACCGGAAGCTCCACTAGCATGTAAACATCCGGTCGTAAAATTGTACATGGCACCAAAAGTGTAGGCTGCGATGGTGCTCGACGCGATCTAGATCCACCACTTTCTCTACAAGAGTGGTACTAAAACGTACTGTCAGCAATACTCGCGATAGTATTCAACGTCGCGCGACCGGAGGTGCAGCAACGAAGCCTTGGGGTGACCCAACTTCTCGCGCTTTTGCAAAGCTGGGCGAACCCACCACAGCCGCTTCGGAGTTCGGAGGTGTCCGCTCCTTCCGTTTATTCATTGTCCATTTCTAGGAAACAAGTAGGTAGAAGTATAAAAAACAATTTCTTCGCCCACTTCTGTGGCAGAAAAAAGTTGGGCAGATTCCTTGTTGGCGCTCCGCAATTCTGCTCGCACGGGCGCGGTATGTTGCAGAAGTCGCAGGGCGCTTGTTTCGTTGCGCGGTGGTTTTCTCGTCGCGACAATAGATTGGGACAACGCCTCCTATAAAGACTTTTGATTGGGAGCATAGGTCTCAGGTCTCACGTAGAACGCGCAGGCTTCGGTGAGCCCCAACACAAGGGCCAGCCCGGGTTTTAGCTTTGGTGTACTGGAGGCGCTGCCAATAATACGAAATGATGAAATGTTATTACAACCTGTAAATAAAAGCTATTAAAGAAATATAATCACGCCTAGGCACCAACCTTTGACTCAGCGATAACGTGCCCGTATGAGAATTACGGAACGGCTACGAGGAATTTACCGAAGGTCGCAGATGACACGCAAAGTTGCGCGAAATGAACACTTTTGATGACGGGTGGGAAAATGAATGAACATACCGCTCGAAATGGTGCGATAATGAGCGCCACCACGCCGACAAACATACGCAGACTAGATGGACGTGGGCGAAAGCGGCAGCGGTGGCAGCGGCGATAGCAAAACAAATGTGAACAACTTGGACAAACGCGGAAAAGATTTTCCGGCCGCTTTGGCCTTTCCGCCCGCTTGCCGCTTCCCGAGTGTGAACGTAGCCTAAGTGCGACAAGGTGTTTTCTCGTGGCGCGTTTTTGCGCTCCCTCGCCTGCCGTTTCTTCTCACGTAGTGACAGGACTTTCTCCCATCCTGTTTCCGCCTCAGTGTCATGTAGTGCTGCTGAACGAGCGCCGCCATTGTGGAAGTTGGCACCTCTCTCGGGAAGGGTCGACATGCGGTTGGCATAAGGGTCGGATAAATCCCTACCTTCATCACCGCAGGGCCCTCGTGGGATGTCGTGTGTCGATGTAGAGGCTCCCGCTGCACCGGCGTCAGCCGTCGAAGCCATAGTCAGGGTCGAAGCCGTCGGGGTCTATAATCCGCCGACGTCGAGCGCGTGTTCGCCGGCGTCGCCACCGCCGCCCAACTTATCGTTAGGGTTAGCGGGGCCGCCACGTGGTGCAAGTGGTTTCTTGGCCGTAACTCCCGAAAAAGGTGCAATCTCCGAAAAAGTGGTGTCCTTGGAGAGCGGAGCACTTCGCGGATCGAGTGATGTTGGTTTTCAGGTGGTAGCTAGGAAACGTCCCACCGAAAAGCGTCAAAACATGCGGAGCCAGAGCTGCTCGAGCGTCGTCGTCTTCTTCCTACGGCATGGAACCTACCCATCACCCGCCGTGGTTGCTCAGTGGCTATGGTGTTGGGCTGCTGAGCACGAGGTCGCGGCATCGAATCCCGGCCACGGCGGCCGCATTTCGATGGGGGCGAAATGCGAAAACACCCGTGTACTTAGATTTAGGTGCACGTTAAAGAACCCCAGGTGGTCCAAATTTCCGGAGTCCCCCACTACGGCGTGCCTCATAATCATAATCAGAACTGGTTTTGGCATAATCATAATCAGAACTGGTTTTGGCACGTAAAACCCCATAATTTATTTTATGGAACCTACCCATCTTCAAGCGTTGTCTTAGTGCTGGGGCACCAAGATTATGCAAAAATGATGTGTCGAACGGCGTCAGCGCGGCCTAGTTCCGGTGCTTAGAGCTCGGGAACGGTAATGTAGGAAGTGTGCGTGCCTAGAAAGGCGTAAAATGAAGTTATACGCACTAGGAGAGAACGAAGACCAAGTTTTTCGCATGGGTAAGCGGGCAAAAGGGTGATCCATGCATGCAAGAGTTAAGAATAACGAAAAAAGTAAATTACTCGCGCAGTCAACTGCAGTACTTAGGTGCAGTGACAGCTTAGCTCACCTCTACGAGCTTATCAGTCACGGTCGCCAGTGGTTTACAGCCATATCCACATGTGTTGTCAACAGCCTCGACTAGTACTTTATTATGCAAAGAGCTCAGAAAGAGGTCGTAAGGGAAACGAGAGAAACAGTAGCGCCGTAATAATGTTAGCTTATTTCGCTTCAGAGATAGCGTGCAGCAACCACCTTCGACGTGCTTAGCTTGCAAGTATTACATGCAGGCAATAGAAAGCAAAGCCAGGTAAACGAATTTTATTCCACAAGTTTTTACGCAAAATGTGTCCCACAGAAAGAGGCTTTATCCACATAAAATAAATTAAAGGCTTATATACCAGCATTTTTGCTGTATAAATTACATAACTGCCGAATCAAAGATAGAGTAAGCAGTGTACAAACGTAGAGGTGTTATTTCAATCACTTTAGAAAACTGTTCAGGAATAAAATCCTGCTCTATGTAAATAATAAATGTAATCAACAAATACAGAGATCTCTTATGTACCGTGCCTGACAAAAGTATAACATGAGACAACAAATATACTTATAAACAGGTACAGACTTGCTCTTCTTCATGGATAGGGAACAGCCGGAGCCGATTAAATGCGGTTGGAGCAAGCGCAACTTCGAACAGCTACCGGCGCAGGGAGCTTAAATAAGTTCCGATAGGGAAAGGAGAGCGAGATTGTAAGTGATGATGCAAAGCCTAGCAATGCGGCCGGGGCGCGTAACCACGGAATGAGCGAGCAGAGAAAGTCAAGCAACACCGGGAGCCGTGATGCAATGTGGGGACGGCATTGCGCCGTATGATAGCTCAATATGAGAAGCCAGAAAGGAAAGTAGACTGGAGGTGGTGATATAATGCGGAGGCTAAGATTAAACCGAATTATTAAAAAGGTGTAGGGCTTTACTTTACGAATGATTGGTCATTGAGAAGAGAGGAAGGAGCGGGGCCTGGAGGTGATATGATGCGGAGACATCCAGAAGCACTGAATCATCTGCATTTGCCCGGTCCTTCTTCCTTCGTTTTCGGAAATTTTTCATTTATACACAAATTAAATTTTTTTCTACATTGAAATAAATGGATAGCTATTACTGGCCCAGCCGTTAACTCATTTGTTATGTGAAAGTTTAACTGTTACAACAACCTCGTTAAATAATCCGTGAATCCTCTCTTAAATCATCAATATGTAACTTGTCTCATGCTATCACATGCAAATGGGCCGCCGGTGGGAGAGTTGTAGCCGTAATTTATTGCTTAACCTATTATTGTTACGTAAACTAGCAAGACTTTATGGCGCATGACGATTTCATGTGTGTTTGCATTATACTGACATATATGTTGTCATGAAAATTACAACGTTTGATGCACTACAAATATTGCTGTTAATTTTAAATATCGGTACAGTTATTGCCTTCAACGGCAGTAGAACTTGAAAAGTTGTCTCTTTTCATGATGTAATTACAACTACGTGTTAATTGATCAGCAAGTATATTTGCTATGTACGAACCGGCGAACGCACGGAATAAATGGATAAATTTACTTTCAATGTAAGAAGGAAACAGCAGAGCGCAAGAGGCAGTCTTGTAAAGCAATTCGAATGCTCGAAATAAAAGAAAGTAAATGAAGGTTGCAAAGTGTTAGCATGAGCAAGCCGTTCATATCTGCTTCGTGCTCCACGTTAAGAGTGTCATGTCGTGCTTATTCTATTTTTCTTTCGTCATGCCACACTTAATTAAATTAAAGTACTTCCGCTCACGATCAAGTCCGCGCAGAATGTGTGCCTGAAACAGCCGCGGTAGTGCGTACCATTGCGGTGACAAACCTGCAAGCATAGAAGGAAATATGCAAACTCCCCGTACTTACAGCACACAAACGCGTTCTCTGTGCGGTGAGTCGCTCCAGTATTATTTTGCAGTAACGTAGTATTTTATAGGAGCTAGGTTATCGCAATGAAACACCCTGTATATTCAGTACAGCACAAACTAAAGCAGAAAAAAAAGGTCATATACAGCATAGCTAATGCGCAAACTCAATAAACAACAAGAATTGGTTGGACTGGAAGTAGTTTTGCAAGCTGCACAAGGACAGAAGATATATTTCTCGTAAGGCGAGCTTATTGAGTAAAGTCGGAAGTGTATGTCGAATCCTCTGTTGACCATAATTCGTTCTTGAGTGCGAAATTGTTCAGGTGTCCTAGTTTCATAGGCTGCGACATGTTCGCGTAGCCGAGCTATGTTCCGAATACCGTCTACCGCGTGCTTGAGCTCCTTACGATACGTCAGTGCCAAACGGTGTTGAAAGTGATTTTCAGTTCTAAGTAGATTAAGTGTTGTGAACAGTGGCTGAGTAGGAGCATCGTACGGCTTATTACATATCAAGCGTATTATTTTTTTCTGCAAGATAGAGAGACAGTGCATATTATTTTTGGATGCGGTGCCCCATACTAGACAACAGTAATTTAAATGACTTAAGAATAAAGCATTCAAAATAGTATTTTTATTTTACGTGGCAGATATTTAAGGCAGTACACTGCGCCAAGGACTTGGGACAGTTTTCCAGCAAGGAAGTCGTAATGGGTGCTCCGCGTCATATGCTCATCGAAGAAGACACCTAGCGTTTTTATTGTCTTTACAATTTCAATTCTTGAGCCCCCTATAAGTAAATCTGTTTCTGGTGTAATTTTCTTATTTTTAGCTTGAAACAACACTGTTTTAGTTTTGCTTGCATTAATTTTAAGGCCGTTTTCAAGAGAACATTCGTGGACTTTGCTTAGAACAAAGTTAGCCGTCATTATCAGGCTATATGCATTGTTTTATTTAAATAGCAAAGTGGTGTCGTCAGCATAGATAACATATTTTGTGTTAGAATCAACATTAACCAAGTCATTTACGCAGAGATTAAAGAGAAGGCGCCCCAAGATGCTTGTGGAACGCCGACCTTCACTGGTCTGACATGGGATACAACGTCAAGAATTCCGCTAGCGGCTTTCTGTGTTTCAGGATCGAAGTGATTAAGTCTAGAGCTATGCCCCGTATACAGTAATAGGTTAATTTTCGCAACAATAGAGCATGATTTATACTGTCGAATGCCTTACTGTAATCTATAAATACTCCTAGGGTTAAAACGCTCTTCCAGGTTGTTCAGAATAAATTATTTTTGTTCAAGAAGGGCTATTTCGTGGATAAATGCTTTCGAAAGGCATATTGTAAACTAGAAATCAACCTCTTTGTTTCAGTCAATACTGTTATGTGACAGTCAATAATTTTCTCCAATCCTTTCAAAAAGGTAGGTAATATTGAAATTGGTCGGTAATTACAGATTTCTCTTTTATCTCAATTTTCAAATATTGCAAGTACCTTAGCAATCTGCATTTTACAGGGAAACACACCAGAAGAAAGACAGAGATTGTAGATATCCATTAACACTGGAGTTACAATGTCAATACTATGCTTCACAGGTCTGATTTGTAAATTATTTATGTCACGTGTGGTGCTATTCCTGAATTCGTTAAAAGTGGCGACTGCTTCAGACACAGTCGCAGGGCTAAAAAAATGGTGTCCGGACACTTTGACAAGCATTGACAGACATTCCTGTTCTCGGGTGGGTGGTCGATTTGAGTAAAATGCTCATTAAACGCTTCCACCAGACAATCACCTCGTATTTCTTTTCCATCGCGTATGATGTATTCTATCGTACGATCTTTCGGGGAACGGTTGAGTAGCGAGTTTAATTTGTTCCACATCTTTTTGCTGTCATTTTCACAAGACTTAAAATAATTCTCCTTTAACGTGTCCTCGCTTTGCGAAAGTTAAAGTAGCTGAGAATTTTGCCTGTTACGGAACTTCTTAAATGTTTCGATGTCAGCTATGTTACGAGATTTAATAAATGTGTCACACAATTTATTTTTCAGTTGAATATGAAAGCGTACAATCCATTGGTTATGCATGGTTTGCGAATTTTAGCTGACCGCTTTTTTCATATGCGACAGAGAAAATGTTTTTGGTAGGAGGCACAAAATTTATCAAGAAAGATAGTGAACGCCTCGGCACGATCCCTCGTTTGGTACACATCGTCCCAGTTTATCAGACTTAGTTCTGCCCGAAAATTCGCAAGCCGAATAGGTGCAATCAGCTGAGTGGTCATCATCATTAATAAGCCTATACTTATGTCCAATGCAGGACGAAGGCCTCTCCCTGCGATCTCAATTACCCCTGTCGTGCGCTAGCTGATTCCAACTTGCGCCTGCTAATTTCCTAACTTCATCACCCCACCTAGTTTTCTTCCATCCTCGACTGCGCTTCCCTTCTCTTGGTATCCATTCTGTAACTCTAATAGTCAACCGGTATCCATCCTACGCATTACATGGCCGGCCCCGCTTCATTTTTTGCTCTTAATGTCAACTAGAATATCGGCTATCCCTGTTTCCTCTCTTATCCACACCTAGCGATGAAGTTAGAAGGGTCTTGCAAGGTATGACCAGGGGAAAGCTGCTGTGAAAGATGGAATAACAGTCGATTTAATCAAAGATGGAGGAGATATCATGTTTGAAAAGCTTGCGGCCCTTTATACGCAATGCCTCACGACTTCAAGTGTACCAGAGAGCTGGAAGAACGCCAACAGCATACTAATCCTTAAGAAGGGAGACCTTAAAGAATTGAAAAATAATAGGCCCATTAGCTTGCTTTCAGCATTGTATAAAATATTCACCAAGATAATTTCCAAAAGAATCAGGGCAACACTTGACTTCAGCCAACCAAGAGAACAGGCTGGCTTCAGGAAGGGACATTCTACGATGGATCATACCCATGTCATCAATCAGGTAATCGATAAATCTGCGGAGTACAATCAACTTCTCTATATAACTTTCATAGATTATGAAAAGCCATTTGATTCATACAGATACCAGCAGTCATAGAGGCATTGCGTAATCAAGGAGTACAGGAGGCATACGTGAATATCTTCGCAAACATCTACAAGGATTCGACAGCTACCTTGGTTCTCCACAAGAAAAGTAGAAAGTTACCTATCAAGGAGTCAGGCAAGGAGACAGAATCTCTCCAATGCTATTCACTGCATGCTTAGAAGTATTCAAGCTCTTAGACTGGGAAGGCTTAGGATTTAGGATCAACGGCGAATATCTCAGCAACCTTCGGTTTGCAGATGACATTGTCCTATTGTCCAGTCAGCCTCTAGAGTCCGTAAAGGAGTACGTTTATCAAGGTCAGTCACTCACAGGGGACCCTGATCATGACAAAGAAATTTACAGAAGAATAAAATTGGGGTGGAGTGCATACGGCAGGCATTACCAAATCCTGACTGGGAGCTTACCATTGTCGTTGAAAAGAAAAGTGTACAATCATTGCATTCTACCGGTGCTAACATATGGGGCAGAAACTTGTAGGTTAACAAAGAAGCTCGAGAACAAGTTAAGGACCGCACAAAGAGCGATGGAACGAAAAATGTTAGGCCTAACGTTAAGAGACAGGAAGAGAGCTGAGTGGTATCTGCGCATAAATCTTTTTTTTTTTTTTTTTTTTTTGCCGCGATCAAAAATTGGCATGTGGTCACTAGCGCTGCATGAAAAAACACCTGCCTTTACGCTGCATGGGGCAAAGCTCGTTATGAAAAAATGCAGGCACGTTACCGTAGAGCACGTAACTCTCGTGGGTGCTCTGATAGCATTAAAACACCTATGAGATTGCAACAGGATAACAAGGTCGCGCTTAGCTTTACATTGTGCTAAAAAGTTTATATTGAAATCTCCTCCCCATACAATGTTATATTCATATTCAGAGGCGTACAGAAGACATTTTTCAAGGAACGAGAACAAGCACTCAGCATCGCCAGTCGATGGGAGGTAGAAAGTGAAAAAAAAAAAAATGGTCCGCCCATAAAGAACAGAAAGTACTTGATAATCTTTAGTTATAACACAGAATTCGTTAATGCGATTCGCTTGAAAATTTGAGTGGATAAGCCAGCTGACGTCTCCACCTCGGGAAGTTTTTCTGGATTGGGTAAAGCACTGGCAATTATGGAGGTTCCAAGGAAGCGAAGTCGGCTCATACCACGTTTCTGAGAGCATTATGACGTCAAAGTGGAAGGACAGACTGCTAAAAAATATGTCAAGGTGATAAAATTAGTTTTTTTGCTGATTGGCAATTAAGGTGGAAGCATCGCGTAGATTTTCTGTCTGTAGGACAAAGTTGCAAAACTGTTTGGGATCAACCTATTCTGTGCATGCCATGATTGAGAAGAGAGTGCATTTATTACTCAGCATAATTATTTCATCAGCTGCTCAAGGTCAGTTACTGATTTTATCACTTGCGCACGTTCATCTTCGCATTTTCGGGCTAAAACTTTCCGTTGCAATGCCACGCAAAACGATAGCAATTTTCTTCAACCCATGCTTTGGTTGCACGAAGGAGGACACTGTTTTGCGCTGTCAGGTTTTCTGTCATATACAGATCAGATTGGACAGTATGCAGGGTCCTGCTTTTCGCAAGCCAAAAATTGATTTCTAAACTTCCATGATTTCCTTGATTTCTAGACGCGTAAAGCGGACAATGATTCCAGGAATCTTGTCAGCCCTAGACGGCAGTCTGAGGCGCTCTGAGTAGTCACTTTCTGTCAGTGGCGGAAGATCAAGTTTGGAAGCAATCTTGTTGATCTCCGTCATGAGACATTAATCTTTTTGCCGCTTTAAGCCGTGGATTTCGATGTTGAGCTTACGAGTCTGGAACTCAAGGTCATTAATGGCAGTAGATACCCTGTGCATCTCGGGAAAACGACGAAGTGTGTGTTGTGTGGAACGCTGCTTTTCTGTCTCTGCGAATTTCAAGCTACTTTGTGGGAGACGCCGCTCCCATAACTACGGCAATGGATGTGGAGTCACCTGGAGGGGTGCCGTGTCCTTCCACGTCAACAGCGGCCGCGCCGAGAAAGCGGTCTAGTCACCTGAGTGACACTGACAGTAAGGACACTGTGATATACTAAGCAACCAGTGATGAGACCTCGGATGACAGTGACTTAGGTCCCGCAGCAAAGCACAAAGCAAAGAGAAGACTCGTCAGGACATCTTCTTCCGCAAGTAATGATACTATGATCCCGACGCGAGAGTCATCGGACCACACAGTTTTATTTGTGCCTATGGCTGCTAGCGACAATATAAACCGGCTCAACCGCCAAGCTACATCTGTGGCGCTCGAGGCCATTGTTCCGGGTCAGATCAAAGATGTAAGAATCATCGCCCGTAAGAACATTCTCGCTATAGATGTCGCAAACTGCAGCACGCTAGATGTTTTGAGCAACGTCAAGGTGCTGGATAACATCAACGTACGCTGCTACAAACAAGATGAACCTAACTCTACGGCCGGTGTTGTGTATGACGTAGACAATTCCATAAGCGATGCCGACCTGCAGATACTCATCAAGCCGGCGACAGAAAGAATTGCCGTATTGCAAGCCCGTCGCCTAGGGAAATCAAACTGCGTGAAGCTAACTTCAGGAAGGAACAGCCTACTATCCCACGTCAAGGCCGGTCACTTTTGACTAATAGTACGATCTTTTGTTCCAAAGCCGCTTCAGTGCCGGAAATTTCGAAGGATAAGGCACGTTAGTGCAGTTTGTACAAATACTGTCGTGTGCTCCCGATGCTCTGGGTCGCACAGATCCGACGCCTGTTGTGCAGAAAAACAAAAGTGCGCCAATTGCCAAGGCTCTCACGACGCATCTTCCAAGAATTGCCCACATGTGAAAAATGAGATAAAGGTCTTGAGGCAAATGGTCAGGGATGGTTCGTCACACAGGGAGGCTGCCGCTATGGTGCGACTTCGGCGTTCACATCGCCGGAGATCTTCTAGGAAATCCACTGCTATTGCTAAGGATACACCGCGTCCACCGACAGTCCACGCACTTCCACAGATAACTAGCAATACTAGCAGCGAGGATCCTACGCAGAAAGTCTCGAATGTCATTGCCTCACGCGAGGAGTGGCCACCGTTGCCAAGGCGAGACCAACCAGCGGAGAAGCAACTTGTAGCACGCTTTCCGAATCATGCTTCATCTTTGGACAACAGCCAAGACGACGACAAACAAGTTGTCACCATTATAAGGGCCCTTATGAACACGTTCCGAGTTCTCCTGAAGGCCATACACACTCCAGTGGCTCGAAGTGTACTACAGATACTGGATGCGCTGAATCCGGTACTGTCCAGTCCTGAGAAGCCCCATGGCTGCTCCTCTGCACTCGTTCCTTAAAGAAGTCAAAGAAGTCAAGGAATCCCGCATTTCGGACTTTCGTCCATTTGTTTTTAAGAACAAATTTCCAATCATCGTCATTTGTAAGCCAAACATTGAGAGCGCGATCCGCTTATGAGGATATGAAGCTTTCATGTCTGGCACCTGTAGCGATCACAGCAATGTCATCAGATGCGATTTCACTTATGTTTTATACCCAGTGGCACCTGATGACGACAGTCAGTACGTATGCTTGACCGTAAAATGCAAGAATGTCACACTCACGCTCGTAGTTGCCTACATTTCACCTTCGAGCCGATTTAACAACGAAAGACGAAGTGCAATCTTTAAAGCGACACCTGGACCATGGCTTATTACCTGTGATTTCAATGCACATCATCTGCTATGGGGAAGCTTAAAGATGGATTGCCGAGGACGACGTGTAATAACCTTCGCGTCGAACCTTGAACTCTGCTGCCTAAATGTTGGCAGTCCCACTTTTCTGCAGGGATTGCAGCTGCCTGGACTCAACTTTTGTTTCAAGGTCCTTCAGTCACAGTGTGAAATGGTTCCCGGACAACGAAACGCATGGCAGTGAGCATGTTTCAACATATGTTCAAGTCGAAGGCACGGGCAAGTCGTACTATACGGCACGCATCGACTGGCCGAAATACACGCTCCTCATCGAGCAGAAGACTCTGAACTGTCTACCTGGAAACATCAAGGAGCTAGTTAATGACATTGCTCAAAAAGCTACAAGCGTATTTAGGCCTATTCCGAAATTTTCTGAATTCGAAGCGGAATTGGATTGCCCGCGAGCAAATCGCTGTCGCGCTGAACGACGGTACCGGCGCAGCAAGTCCATCTACGACTTAAGGGAGGCGAGACGCATACAGAAGAAGATCCAGCGTCGGATCAACTTACTGCAGTCTCTAAGCTGGAAGACTTTCTGCGATTCCCTTGACCCACATAAACCCCTGTCCCATATATGGAGAACGGTGCGTGGTCTTCGAACGTTGCCGCAACAACGCCACCCCTTCCTGGCTCTCTACCACGGTCGCCGAGAGATCGACGTAACGGAGGACTTCTGTTCGAACGTTGCTGGTCAACCGTCCTCGTCCGTATGACGTTCCCATCTCGAGGGAGTCTCGTATGGACAATCTGTTTTCCACCGAGGAGTTACAAGCGGCATTGGTCAAACCTCGGTCAAACAGCCCAGCATGCTCTTCTGGACGTGTACAACAATTCGTGGCGTGAAGGAGCGGTTCCTGTTGCATGGAAGTCCAGCCGCCTTGTGCCTCTGCTCAAACCAGGCAAATCACCTCTAGACGTGGCGTCTTATAGTCCCATTGCTCTGGCCAGTTGTCTAGGAAAGGTGATGGATATGATGGTGCTCACAGGTTTACAGTGGTACCTAGAACAGTACGAGATATACCCTGACGCTATGGCAGAATTCCGACGCAGACATTCTTCTATAGACAACGTCATAGATCTTATCTCGTCTGTCCAGCACGAAAAAATCCTAAGGAGATGGTCAGCGGCGATGTTCCTGGACTTAAGGTGTTTATGACAACATAACTCATCGAGCCATCCTGGACGCTTTGGGCGATGTCGGCCTAGGTGGCCTTGCTTTTCGTTTGATATTCAACTACTTGAAGGACAGGTCATTCTTTGTGCAAACAGGGGATGGTGTGACATCGCATCACAACAACTACCGTGGCGTACCACAAGGTGGAGTCTTGTGTCCCACTCTATTTAATCTTGTGCTCATCGACCTGGTTCATTCCCTTCCGCAATCCGTCCATGTGTCGATCTATGCTGACGATATATGCGTTTGGTCATCAGGAATTACGCATCCCCAGGTGCGCGCCAGACTCCAAAAAGCGGCCACAGTAACATCAGGTTATCTTCGAGCACGAGGTCTGGAGGTGTCATCAGAGAAGTGCTCTATGGTCGCTTTCACACGCAAAGCAATGAGACGGTATGTTGTCAAAATTAATGGACAGCCAATCATCTACGAGAAGACGCACTGCTTTCTAGAAGTGATAATCGATCGAGGCCTCTCCTGGAGTCCTCATGTCTCCTACCTAAAAAAGAAGCTGGCCATGGTAAGCCATGTCCTCAGATTTCTCGCGGCAAAGTCATGGGGTGCATCTATGAGGGCGACGTTCCAACTCTATAACGCACTCTTCCTGGGTCTCCTACGCTATAGCTTACCTGTACTGACTGGGACCGGTAAGACCAACCTCCGTGCCCTCCAGTCTGTGCAAGCTCAAGCTCTGCGAATATATCTTGGACTTCCTAGGTGTGCACCCATGGCAGCAAAAATAGCCATCGCGCATGACCACCCTATCAATGCGTACATTCAAGTAGACGCTTTAAGGGTGCACATCAGGCAGTTCGCCCGACTTCCATCGCATCATCTCGCCTCCCTTCCCGCCGCTCGACCTCGTTCAGCGTTTGGCAGGATTATTGCCGCCAACCATGGAACTTTACCGTCGAACGCCTGCAGCACGACCATCTCTACCACTGTGGTGCCTGCATCCAATCCAAGCCCTTCTTGTAATTCCCGGTATCAAAAGAAAACGGAGATGTCATGATTCGCCCTCAAACAAACCGTGCTTTCATTCATGCATGAGAAGCACAGAGAACGCACCCGTGATTACACGGACGATTCTGTCTCCTCCAAAAGTTCAGCTGGAGCAGTGGTAATTCCCGTGAAATCTGTCACCATCCAATTCAAGACGTCTCACATTACATCATCAACGGCTGTAGAAGTCGCAGCTATCCGTGCTGCTCTGGAATTTATTGGTCCCAAATCATCACAGTCGTGGTCCATCTTTTGCGACTCAAAGCCAGCTCTCCAGTGCCTGCTGTCCCCTTTCAACCACGGACCTAAAGTACAATTAGTTGCTGACATCCGACTACTTCACCATCCCGCAACCTACAAGGGGCACAACATCATCTACCAGTGGATACCGGGTCACTGCGGAATTTCGGAAAATCACAGTGCGGATGACGCTTCCCGATCGGCCCACGATGATGGCCCTATTTAATCGATAGTTTGATACCACTGTTGAGAACAGACGCAGCCACAAAGCCTCGCACGCGAGCTTACGCAGACTCTGTGGAACACCAGTGAATTCAGCAACGCGCGCCTCCACAGATTGAATCCACGTCTGCAACTCCGTCTGCCACCAGGGTTACCACGAGCGGAAGCAACACTTTTGTGCCGCCTGTGGCTCGGCGTGGCATTCACGAACGCCTATTCCTTCGGCATTGGAATGGCCGACAACCCTGCTTGCGGCAACTGTGGCGGCGAGGAGACGATAAAGCACCCCCTCTGTGACTGTCCTCGCTACAATGTGGCAAGAAACGTGCTCGCGACTGCGCTTGAAAAATTGAACGATCGCCCCTTCACAGAGGAAAAAGATTTAGGGCAGTGGTCCAGGCGGGTTTCGGCACTCAAGGCCTTAATGGCTCTGCTGAAGTTCTTAAAGGCTTGTGAATTGTGCGACCGACTTTGAACGTTGCAGAGCGTAGGGTCGCGTTATTGTGCGAATTTATCTTACTTCAGTTTTCTTTTCTACTATCACCTTTTATACCCTTTAGCCCTTTCCCCAGCCCTGGGTAGCCAGCCGGTATTTACACTGGCTAACCTCCTTGTCTTTTTTCCCCTTTCTTTTCTCTCTCTGTGTATCTCGGTGTCTACTTTGGCCTCTTCAAGCGTTGTCCCTCTAGAGCTGATGTCCTTTATTTGAGTATTATGACTTGATACCTTCTTAAGGATCTTATCATATTTTGCTGACATGAGGTTAAGCGAAGATTCCATGTCGCTGACTGTTTTTTTTTTTGAGGGGAAGCAATTCATCGAGCTTACGGTTAACATCGAGCAGCAAAATCGCAATATTATGGCACGTACACACTAGCGGCAAAACGCGCGCGGCGCGCCGCGAAAGCAGCCGCGAAACACGTTTTTCTTGCCGCGGGAGGAATCGCTCCTGGACCGACTTTTTTTTTTTTTTTTTTTTGCGGTTTGCCGCGTGCCGCAGATGAAGGAGACCAATGAGAGCGGCCCGCTTCCGTGACGTGCACGCGGGAAACTGGCGTCATTAGGACTCGCTCGACCGCTCGTTTCGTACTCGCGTCCGGTTTAGCCGGAAACTCGTTTCGCACTATCGTCTGCACGCGTCAGCTCCCGGACGGAGATGAAGTATAGTTCGAGAAGGGGGGAGGAGTTTATGCTGTGACGTGCTGCCGCAGCGGCGCGCCGCCGGTTGGTGCGGCCGCAGCTGCGTTTTGCGGCAGGCGGCGCACCGCGCGCGTTTTGCCGCTAGTGCGTACGTGCCATTAGGCTCTTCACTTTCTCGTTCAATCGAAGCAGCATTTTTTGTTCTCCGACAATCCGCACACTTCCAATTCATTTTGTAATCTTCACCCTTAGATTTAAACGTGGATTCTCCGATTTCAGAAGAAAAACCGAGATGGTATCGACGGGAGCACCTGGAACACTGCATAAAGCTATCGTGTGCATGTGTATCTAAGCATCGCGTACAATCGACTGTTGAAAGATCCATTTCGAAACACACTACGTTCAGACCAGCAGATTTACAATCCGTTAAGGCAGGCAATTCAAGACGCTAATGAAGGACACAGTGGCAGCAACAGCAGCGAAAAAAAATGGCTAGCAATAAGTACCTAACTAAACATGCGTGAACCAACCTGCACGATTTGTGATGCACAAGGAATACGATGTGTTGGCCACGCCACGGCTGCTGCCAAATAAACTGGGGCGTGAAGTCCAGGTGATTTTATAGGTGCAGGGCCACTTTCATCGCTGGTGGGCTGCTTGTGTACAGGAGGCCAGGTCACGGTGTAAGATATATACTCTTTAGGTGAGGACACTCGCGAGACGCGATCGACCAGATAAAGTAGCAAAGGCGCGTGCCGATCGGCCCGGCGACGGCAGCGGATACCTATCGGCGGTACGACGCAACTTCAACACAGAAAACTTCTTATTGGTTTATTCTCCCGTTGGTATAGCAACCGGCGCTTCGCGGGAAATCCGAAATGATTGAGTAAAGCGCGAAAGTAGGTCACCGGGGAGAGGGGAGAACTTGGCGGAGTGGGCATGCGCGCGTTCCTTGTCCGCGCAAGCTCTCGCCTGCGTTCTAACTGAAGTTGCGTCGTTCCGCCGATAGGTAACCGCTGCCGTCACCGGCCCGATAGACACGCGCCGTTGCTACTTTATCTGGTCGATCGCGTCTAGCAAGCAAGCCGAGAAGTGTCCCCACCTAAAGAGTATATATCTTACACCGTGGGCCAGGTAGAGATATCAGAGACGCAACTCGTTTGTGGTGGAGACTTCAATATAAATACCCTTGAAGCCAGCACCTGCGTTCAAGATTTTAACAACACCATTTCGACCTCGGGCTTTGTGAATATAATCACTACTCCGACACGCATCACTGTACTAACTTCGTCAATACTTGATTTGTTTATTACCAACGCGGAAACTAGAGTCACTGATGCGGGAACCATAGCCTCTGACATAAGTGACCACTGCCCAATCTTCATGATTCCCCCCCCCCCCCCCAAAGTTCATAAAAATAGTCTAAGGAACGCAATTACAGTGCAGTATGTATCAGACGATGCTTTACTTTTATTTAAGCGTGACATCAGTGTTCAGGATTGGTCTCTTATATTCGGAATAAAAAACGTAAATGAAGCATATTCTAAGTTCATTGAAAATTTTCAGCGAATATACGCTATACATTTTCCTTTTACAACTTTCAAACCATCAAAACGAATAAGAAAACCTTGGGTCACTCCTGCCCACAGGAAAGCTATTAATGAGAAAAATCGATTATTTCACACCTTTTTACGTACAAGAGCACCATCTGACTTGAAAGACTTTAAAACTTTCAGAAATAAACTGAACGCCGAGCTTAGGTCGGCAAAGTTGGGATATTATCAGCGGTTGTTTTCTGATATAAAGAAACAGCAACCTGACGCCGCATGGAAAGTGCTAAATAGGGTTCTCGGTCGCGAAAGTAAAACGGAAACGCCCTCGAAGTTAACGCACAATAACCGTGAAATAGTTGGTCAGGCGCTTGTTGATCATTTTAACCAAGCGTTTCTAAAACACGCTCCTCCAGATAGTAACCTACAGGTTATCAGACCGTCCAACAATTGCCCTGCTGAGAGCTTTGCTCTGCATGATATAAGTGAAGCTGAAGTTTATCGAACATTTCTTGGTCTACGGAACAGCAAGGCTTTAGATATAGATAACCTACAAATAAAGCCCATAAAATATGTTATCGAATGCATTGCGCCTGCGCTCACTCACATATTCGATCTCGCTATCCAATCAGCTCAAATTCCTGACGCACTGAAACGATCCAAGGTAACAGTCATTTACAAAGGGGGCAATAAAAATGAGACAACAAATTATAGGCCAATATCTGTTGTACCAATTTTTTCTAAAGGCTTAGAAAAGATATTGTTTTCTCGACTGACTAACTTCTTTGACAAAATAAATCTTCTTTCCGGCGCGCAGTTTGGCTTTAGGAAAGGACGCTCTACTGAAACAGCTTTATTAACTCTTAAAGAAAGTGTGCTACAAAACATCGAAAATAAACATATAACTCTTGGTCTTTTCGTTGATTACAGTAGAGCATTCGATTCACTTAACCATAACATACTGATACTAAAGCTCTTGGACTACGGGGTTCGTGGTAAGCAGCTCGAACTATTCCGTTCGTACTTGGCCAACAGGACTCAGTGTGTGTACATTGGCAATTACCATTCATCTCCCCTCCATATAAAATGTGGTGTGCCCCAAGGCAGTATTTTAGGTCATCTTTTGTTTAATGTATATATAAACGATATTGTAGGTATCGACGCAAGCTCAAAATTCATCATATATGCCGATGATAGCACTATTCTACTCTCCGGAACTGATGAAGCCTACCTAGCGTCAAGATGTAATCACGTTCTTGAGAAACTTGTATTTTGGTCACATTCGAACTGCCTGAAAATTAACCCAGCTAAAACCAAGGTACTTTTCTTCCGTGCAAAAAATAAAGTAATTAATTTAGAACTGAATATATACTGCGACGGGCACAGGATAGAAATTGTTAATGAATATAAAATTCTCGGAGTAACATTTAGCTCAAATCTCTCATGGGATTCGCATGTTGACAACTTATGCAAAAACTTTCAATGACCACAGGAGCTCTATCTCGTTGCCGTGCAATTCTCCCAGTGGAAGCAAAAAAACAGATTTATTATGCGCTGTTCGCTTCTCATATTAACTACTGTAGTCTCGTATGGTTGACCACTACACAAAGACATATTACAAGGATTTGTTTATTACAAAAGAAAGTTGTTCGCAATATCGCAAATATCGATTATTTAGCTTCCACAGAATATCATTTTAAGTTGTACAACATTATGAAAATACAACATAGGTATGAATTTCGTGTTCTGCGTTCATTCTATCTGTCTTCACGTACTTTTAAAAATTTTATTACCACAATAGCACTGCTTCAGCAATATACCAATGTTCGTACACGTTGTCCTGACTTTTGGCTTATACCACGTTTCCGTACTTTTTACAAGCTTCAGTCTTTGAAATATAATCTTCCGGTAATCCTCAATAAATACGAACATATAGCGAAGCCCACACTAGCATTACTACATCAGCTCTTTTCTTAGATCATACCTACCACTATTGTCGTGAAGCTACATACATTAGTAATTCTTTTTTTTTTAACAGAAGCTAAATCATCCTGTGTCTGCTTGTATTGACGCTGTGGTGTTTTAGATTGCAATATCTTTTCCTGATGTATTATATGTGTATGTGTGTATGCATATGTGAAATCACACGTATATGTGTATATGTATATATATATATATATATATATATATATATATATATATATATATATATGTGTTATTTCCCCCTTTCATTATATTCGACATTCTATATATTTTTTCTTCGTATATAAATCATTTTTTTATTTTATAGTAATATATCTAGCATTGTGCATTCTTACTCCTATAGTGTATTCTTATTCTGATGAACTAGTATTTTCTGTTTTGTATGTTTTTGTTTAACGGCTCGACATGCACGTCGAGGTCAAGCCCTGCCTTGAATATGGTGTCCGGGCCTCTGTCAAGCTGCAGACCGCAGCTTTTAGCCCTGTCAACCACCAAATTTGTTTTGGAAATAAAGAATTTGAATTGAATTGAATTGAACGTTGTTACCGGAAGCTTGCAGATGATGCCGCTTGATGTTGTGCGCCGAGCCGCGTTTTCAGCCACGAGTCCGCGCAGCACGAAAGTGGACAGCAGTCACAACCCGGTTAAAATGAGCAACCGCAAGATTTGTGATGCACAAGTTAAACGATGTGTTCGCCACGCCACTCCTGCTGCCAAAGGATGTAAATCTGACAAAGGATGTTGGCAAATGATGTTGGCAGATGATGTTGGCTTTCAGGAAAACGTGACAGGTGAACGCTCGAGAAAAGATAGTGTCAGTGGTTTTTCTTCGCAGAGATATGTAGATAGTTTGCATGAGTTTCCGTTAAACTAAGACTTTATTTTCGGATTTCGCGAGTTATGAAAAAACAACGCTGTATCAGGTTAGATGCTGGTTATGCTGCAGTCTACTTCAGCTGATTTTTAGAAATCACCGGATGGTTGCTGCCACACGCACTTGGAGAGTACCGCGCCTTGGAAACGGGCTGCGCGGATCGCTTTTAGTAATGGTATACACTAGAGATTTCATTTCTCTTCGACGTATTATGTAAGGGTATGTCTAAGGCTGCGCGTGTCTCACACGAGTATTTAGAATACGGCAGCATTTGAGTTTCATGTAGTGCGTGGAAGTACTTATAAATAAGCGCGAATCTGCTTGTAGGCTTGAACGCGTAATTTGCGTTTTTTTTTTTTTTTTTTTTTCGTGGCAAGAGTTTTGACCGCAAAGTGAGAGCGAGTCTGATAGTACTTCCGTGAAGTCCACGAGGCTCTCTGTGGCACTATTATGCGCGTTAATAACGGATGTAGAGTACGAACAGACAGTTCATGGCGTTTGTGCCGCATATGATAGTTCAATGACCATTTATTTAGGGTCATCCTGCAGTGAAGTTAGAGCATGACGGTGTTGTATACCTAGACGTGTAATGTTCTGTACGATTTTTTTTTTTAGTAAGCTGACGCTCGTAAGTCCGAATTCTTCATCAGTCCACTACATTTTCAGGCATGGGGTAGGGCCTGACACCGGCAAAAAAAAAAAAAGAAATCGCCGAGCGCTAGTGGGGCTATACTAGTCAAGGTGCAACCAAATTAGGAAGGCCCACTAAGCTTCAACAAAGTCACTCCCTCACCAGAACAGGAATTGGCCTCCCTGGTGCAGTATTCGGCCGCTACCTCCAAAATGATTCCTCCTATCTACCCATGGTCCTCAGTCCCCAGCGGCTGCGGAGCACCTGACCATGGCGGCGGTCAGACCTGCTACGCGGCAGAGGGTGCTAAGAATCTCTGGGTCCCGACAGGCCCCCAATGGAAACTGAACCTAGCAACGTTCAACACGCGCACCCTATCGAGTGAGGCTAGCTTAGCAGGGCCATTTGAAGAATTATCAGATATTGCCTGGGATATTATTGGCCTTAGTGAGGTGAAAAGAACTGGTGAGGCTTATACAGTGCTGACTAACGGCCACGCCCTCTGCTACAGAGGTCTTCCATATAGGAGAAAATTCAAAGAAGGATTTCTAGTTGATAAGGACATAGCGGGCAACATTGATGAATTCTACAGCATTAATGAGACGGTAGCAGTTGTCGTAATAAAGCTCAATAGGAGGTATAAAATGAAGGTTGTACAAGCCTACGCCCCAACCTCCAGTCACGATGATGAAGAAATAGAACAGTTTTATGAAGATGTCCAATTAGCAATGAGAAAGGTGCAAACTCAGTATACTTTAGTCATGGGCGATTTCAATGCAAAAGTGGGAAGCAGGCTGACGAGCAAGCAATTGGCAACTACGGCATCGATTATAGGAACACTAGAGGAGAGATGTTGGTAGAATTCGCGGAAAGGAATAGGCTCCGAATAATGAATACCTTCTTCAGGAAGCGCAGCAACAGGAAGTGGACCTGGAAAAGCCCTAATGGAAAAACAACGAATGAAATTGATTTCATACTCTTTGCCAATCCCAGCATAGTGCGGGATGTAGAAGTGTTAGGTAGGATAAAGTGCAGTGACCATAGGTTAGTAAAGTCTAGGATTTCTCTCAGTTTGAAGAGAGAAAGAATAAAATTAGTCAAAAAGAAACAGGCCAACCTAGACGCAGTAAGGGTAAAAGCAGACCAATTCAGGCTGGTGCTCGCAAACAAATGTGCAGCTTTAGAACAGGCAGATGAAGACATCATAGAGGTAATGAATGGAACCGTAACTATAGCTGATCTCAGAAGCAGCAATTGAAGTGGGAGGTAACACACCAAGGTACCCAATAGGTAAGCTCTCCCAAGGAACAAAGGACCTAATAAAGAAACGGCAAAACATGAAAGTGTCAAACTCGAGAGGCAGGATAGAATTCGCTGAACTGTCGAAACTGATCAACAAAAAGAAAGTAAGGGATATCCGAAATTATAACGTGGACAAGATTGAGGAAGCAGTAAAAAATGGACGCAGCATGAAATCAGGGAGAAGAAAACTAGGCATAGGACAAGGCAAGATGTATGCACTGAAAGATAAGCATGGTAATATCGATGAATTTCGCATGGAATTTCGATGACATAGTAAAAGCAGCGGAAGAATTCTATACTGACCTGTACAGTTCCCAGAGCAGCCAAGCTACTTTCCTTCGAAGTAGTCATGAACAAGATACAGAGGACCCTTCTATAACTAGTGATGAAGTTATAAGGGCCTTGAAAGACATGACCAGGGGAAGAGCTGCTGGAGAAGATGGAATAACAGTAGATTTATTCAAGGATGGAGGAGATATCATACTTGAAAAGCTTGCGGCCCTTTATACGCAATGCCTCACGACTTCAAGTGTACCAGAAAGCTGGAAGAACGCCAATATTATACTCATCCATAAGAAGGCAGACATTAAAGAATTGAAGAATTGTAGACCCATTAGCTTGCTCTCAGTATTGTATAAAATATTCACCAAGGTAATTTCAAATAGAATCAGGGCAACACTTGACTTCAGCCAACGAAGAGAACAAGCTGTCTTCAGGAAGGGATATTCCACGATAGATCATATCCATGTCATCAACCAGGTAATAGAGAAATCTGCGGAGTGCAATCAACCTCTCTATATGGCTTTCATAGATTATGAAAAAGCATTTGATTCAGTAGAGATACCAGCAGTCATAGAGGCACTACTTAACCAAGGAGTACAGTATGCATACGTGAATATATTGGCAAATATCTACAAGGATTGCTCAGCAACTTCGGTTCTCCACAAGAAACGTAGAAAGTTAACTATCAAGAAAGGGGTCAAGCAAGGAGACACAATCTCTCCAATGCTATTCACTGCATGCTTAGAAGAAGTATTCAAGCTCTTAGACTGGAAAGGCTTAGGAGTGAGAATCAACGGCGAATATCTCAGCAACCTTCGGTTTGCAGATGACATTGTCCTATTCAGCAACAATGGGGACGAATTACAGCTAATGATTGAGGACCTTAACCGAGAAAATGTAAGAGTGGGGTTGAAGATTAACATGCAGAAGACAAAGATAATGTTCAATAGCCTGGCAAGGGAACAAGAATTCAGGATCGCCTGTCAGCCTCTAGAGTCTGCAAAGGAGTACGTTTATCTAGGTCAATTACTCACAGGGGACCCTGATCATGAAAATGAAATTCATAGAAGAAAAAATTGGGTTGGAGTGCATACGGCAGGCATTGCCAAATCCTGACTGGGAGCTTACCACTGTCGTTGAAGAGAAAAGTGTACAATCATTGCATTCTACCGGTGCTAACATATGGGGCAGCAACTTGGAGGTTGACAAAGAAGCTCGAGAACAAGTTAAGGCCCGCACAAAGAGCGATGGAACGAAATATCTTAGGCCTAACGTTAAGAGACAGGAAGAGAGCAGTGTGGATCAGAGAACAAACGGAGATAGCCGATATTATAGTTGACATTAAGTGGAAAAAGTGGAGCTGGGCAGCCTTGTAATGCGTAGGATGGATAACCGGTAAACCATTAGAGTTACAGAATGGATACCAAGAGAAGTGAAGCGCAGTCGAGGACGGCAGAAAACTAGGTGGAGTGATGAAGTTAGGAAATTTGCAGGCGCAAGTTGGAATCAGCTAGAGCAAGACATGCGTAATTGGAGATCGCAGGGAGAGGCCTTTGTCCTGCAGTGGACATAAATATAAGCTGATGATGATGATGATGATGATGTTACTGCTTTCATCGGATATACCACTCGTTTTGTAAGAGCTTCCGAGACAATTTATATCGTTCATTATTTTTTGCGATGCTCCCACGGATTTCTTAACGGAGCCTGCACAAAGCCCCACTGGAAATTTCAATTATGCACTATAGGCGTTGTAGGGTCATCCTGCAGGGAGCGATGTGCAGCAAGACTATTTAAAAGATATCCAACCTGATACACTCCTCAAATTAAGGGTCTCTCCTAGCGTACGCAAGCCACTTACGCGCCCACCTCAAAAGCCCAGGGGCGCGATCGGAGATATTTGTTCGAAACGCGTTCTGCTCAGTTGCTGCGACGTCACAAAGTGGCAGTATGCAAAGTGTTTTGAGAACGGGAGGGAGAGCTAGAGCAGCCATTCGTAAAACGGTGAACCATTCCGTAGCCGCAGCCACCTTTTGGATCCAATTCAATCCACCAGACGTGCCATGCGAAGCCGGTCTCTAGCGAGTGCATGACCGCTTCAACTTCACATCTCTCGTCGCGTTCTGTTCCTAGCAGACGACGGGCGCGTAATCAAAATGATTGACAGGAGCGTGTCGGCATTTTGACGTCACCAAAAACGACGAAATCCCCGGACGACAAGTCACCGCTTGCCGATTGATACACGGCAAGCTGTCTTCCTCCCGTTGTCACAAATTTTGCATACTGCCACTTTGTGACATTGCAGCAACTGAACAGAACGCGAAACGAACAAAGACCTCCGATCCCGTCCCAGGGGCGCTACCTTGTACGAGTTCGAAAAGCCGACGTTCGATGTCGGCGCGCGCGATTGGCGTAAGTCGCGCGGATGTCATCAGCCGCGGGGCGCGGCCACGTTTTTGGTGAGGTCAAAATGACGAAACGCTCCTGTCAATCATTTAGACATGGAATGTTTCGTCTACTAGACGCAGAAGGGAGGCGAGGTCCGTCTGGTTGGAGCGGACGGAGACCGTATGACTAATGTTGGCTCGGATTGGAAACGAGCGTACCGTACCACTCTGTTACTGAACAGCAAATTTTGCTTTGGAATGGTACGTCTGTATCCAGTTCAAGCCAATGCGTCACAATTGTTGAGAAAATGGCGCTCCCTTTTTCGTTGCACTTTGCCGTCGCCTGTACCATGAGTGCGCTCGAGCAGAGACGACGGTTTGAGGTCCGCGATGCGTTTGAAGAAATGGAAGAATTTCGGCGTCACTTTCGTGTTTGGAAGCGGACAGCGCTGTTCTTGTGCGACGAACTAGACCCTATTCGCCAGCGGGCCAGCGGCATTTCCACGGAGACGAAGGTGCTGTGTGCCTTGCGATTTTTCGCTACTGGGAGCTTCCAGCAGAGCGTCAATACCTAAGAACTGACAGGCATGGCGCAGTCAACCGTCAACGACACAATTCACGAAGTCGCGGAGGCCATCGTCGCTGTAGGCACCCGGAAAAAGTGGGCAAGCTTGACCTTGACCCCGGAGGCGCGTGCGGCGTTCACACGACGCGGGAGGATCCCCGGTGTGCTGGCAAGTGCCGACGGCATACTGATTGCTATACAGCAGCCACAATGCCTCAGTCGAGGCGACACCCAGAGCTTTGCATAGCTTTGCAAGGGTTATTATGCACACCATGGTCGCAAGTGTCATTGAAGTACTTTTTACAATCCGTGGTCGCCTTTCTCAATTGCCTATCGTAGAAATATTTTATTTTTGCTGTGCCCACTCTAACATAAACTATCGATACGAGTATAACGTGACAAAATACTGTTGGTGCTTGGGACCGTGTGCGTATTCAATGAAGTTTAATGCTAGCAACACGTACGTGTGCCTTTAATAGTACAAAATACGTATTTAAACCTTTCTGTGGGATGCGAGTACATATAACTAGCTTGCTTTCAGTATTGTACAAAATATTCACCAAGATAATTTCCAATAGAATCAGGGCAACTCTTGACTTCAGCCAACCAAGAGAACAGGCTGGCTTCAGCAAGGGATATTCTACGATGGATCATATCCATGTCATAAATCGAGAAATCTGCGGAGTACAATCAACCTCTCTACATGGCTTTCATAGATTATGAAAATGCATTTGATTCAGTAGAGATACCAGCAGTCATAGAGGCATTGCGTAATCAAGGAGTACATGAGGCATACGTGAATATCTTAGCAAACATCTACAAGGATTCCACAGCTACCTTGGTTCTCCACAAGAAAAGTAGAACGTTACCTATCAAGAAAGGGGTCAGGCAAGGAGACACAATCTCGCCAATGCTATTCACTGCATGCTTAGAAGAAGTATTCAAGCTCTTAGACTGGGAAGGCTTCGGAGTGAGGATCAATGGCGAATATCCCAACAACCTTCGATTCGCAGATGACATTGTCCTATTCAGCAACAATGGAGACGAATTACAACAAATGATTGAGGACCTTAATCGAGAAAGTGTAAGAATTGGGTTGCAGATGAATATGCAGAAGACAAAGATAATGTTCAATAGCCTGGCAAGGGAACAAGAATTCAGGATCGCCTGTCAGCCTCTAGAGTCTGTAAAGGAGTACGTTTATCTAGGTCAATTAGTCACAGGGGACCCTGATCACGAGAAATAAAGTTACAGAAGAATAAAATTGGGTTGGAGTGCATACGGCAGGCATTGCCAAATCCTGACTGGGAGCTTACCACTGTCGTTGAAAAGAAAAGTGTACAATCAGTGCATTCTACCGGTGCTAACATATGGGGCAGAAACTTGGAGGTTAACAAAGAAGCTCGAGAACGAGTTAAGGACCGCGCAAAGAGCGATGGAACGAAAAATCTTAGGACTAACGTTAAGAGACAGGAAGAGAGCGGTGTGGATCAGAGAACAAACGGGGATAGCCGATATTCTAGTTGACATTAAGCGGAAGAAATGGAGCTGGGCAGGCCATGTAATGCGTAGGATGGATAACCGGTGGACCATTAGGGTTACAGAATGGATACCAAGAGAAGGGAAGCGCAGTCGAGGTAGGCAGAAAACCAGATGGGATGATGAAGTTAGGAAATTTGCAGGCGCAAGTTGGAATACGCTAGCGCGAGACAGGGGTAATTGTAGATCGCAGGGAGATGCCTTCGTCCTGCAGTGGACATAAAATATGGGCTGATGATGATGATGATGATGATGATGATGATGATGATAACTATGTTGTGCATGTTAGAGGTATTGTAGAACATGGGATGAAATAAGTACCAATTGCGACACGTGAACGAGCTCGCAAGAAGGTTTACAACTATGAAGTAATGAACTAGAAAGAATTTGGAGTCTATATTCAAGCAGTTTTGGGTTTGTCAGGGCCTTGATGCGGGGGTGTGCTAGCGGAAACCTTGTTTTTAGGCTGTTAGCTACATTGTTTAGCAAGAATTTAGTTTTCTCTCAGTATACACATTCTGTTAATTTGGGCAGGCCCATACAAGGAAGTGCTTTCTTGTAACACCACCTTGCACCCATTTTTTTTTTATTCACTAGGCGTGCGGTGCAAACCTGCACGGTGCTCGATCCCCGTTTCCCGGCAGGGTGCCACGACTCGTGGGTGTGGCGGCAGAACCCTCTGCGCAGCCGTCTCGCATCAGAGCTGCAGCCTGGTGAATATCTGCTAGGTAAGTGCTGCAAGTGTGCACGTGAGGAAGAAGACGACGACGTTTCAACGCAAACGTGGTTTCCTTGGGTTCCTTGGAAATTGCTCGACAGCAACGAAAATCTCGCAAAAGTGACGTATGCCGAAGGTCTTAGGATCCTCAGTACCGGGCCGTTAAGAGATGCCGCTGCTAGTGCGTCTGCAGATTCATTTAAAGTGAGCCCCACGTGCCCTGGCACCCATACCAGATGGATAAGGCGTAAATATTGGGGGATGGATGAATGAAATTCTCGGAGAATGGTAGATGAATTGGGCACTGATAAAGCGGAGCAAACAGACAAGGAGTTGGTTAAGATTACGGCTGAAGTAATAGATGTGGGAAGTTTGCGTAGAGCTAGGATGATCGCTAATAACTCCGCCTGAAATATTGGCGTAAAGTTGGGTAGTCGATAGGAGAAATACCTATTTAATGATGCCGAAAAAATACCCACTCCTGCCTTCTCTTCACTGACAGAAGCATCTGTGGCTATTACTGCATTTATTTGGAGGTTCTCGAGGTGGTCATCTAGCAAACTTTTTAGGCATCGAATAGGCAGGAGTTTAGCGTTATTAGGAAATATATCATCGAATTCAACGCTTACTGTCGCAGTAGGGAAATTTTGAAAATCCACATCACGGATTGATATTTCTAATGGCTCTAATAGTTTCTGCACAAAAACTACCTGGGGACAATGCAGTCTGGACCATTGATTGTCAAAGAATGCAGTTGGTTCTCTAATAAACATATAGAAGGAGGAGCGTCTCTGGGGAGAAGCATATATGTTCAGTAACGTTTGGATTGTCAGTATACGAAAACGAGTTTGAAGAGAGGTGAGTTTCATGATAAAGAATATTACTCGCTACATATTTTGGAAGTCGAGAAGCGTTTGATGGGGGGCTAGTTGGTATGACATTTAGGAAACTGCGCTAAAACGAGACACGAGAAGGACTGTCCACTTCGTTCTCGTGTCTCGATTTAGCGCACTTATAACTTCCTAAATATTTTGGAAGGCCGAGACATAGACGTAGTGATTCGCGTTCTAAAAGAACCAGAGGGCGTAATTTATAAATAGGACCCCGGAAAATAACACACATCCAAACTCTAGAATGGGGCGGACATACATACAATAAATCATCAGCAAGGTCTCCCTGCGCATTCCAAAACGATTGCTGCTGACTCTTCGTAATAAACCAACTGCGCGTGCTCCTTTAGATGCGATGTATTCTATGTGTGTCTTCCAATTAAGCTTTTCTGTGTAAATCATTCCCAGATATTTCAAAGATTGCACCTGCGGAATAATCTCCCGGCCATACGACAGTGTTATTCGGATAGGAAAAGTTAAGGGAAAAACACTGATTGCACTTTTGCTGACATTTAGCGACATTTGTATTCCTTTTAGCCAAATTTCAATCTGATTCAAATACAATTGCAAAGTTTTATATAAGCTATGAATATCATTTGATACTGAGAAAAATGCGATATCATCAGCGTATACGTATACCTGTACGTCATGATGTGTCGGGATGTGATTTAGTAAAATATTAAATAATACGGGGGAAAGTACTGCACCTTGAGGAACGCCCCTTGTCTGTTTGTAAATGTGAGAAGACACACCCTTTTGATAGCAATAAAATGTGCGTCCGCTTAGAAAATTTTGAATCCATGCAATTATATACTGTGGGAGACTCACACTTTCGAGTCTTTTGATTAAGGTACTGTGATCGACACTGTCGTACGCCTTCGCAATGTCTAATGTGACGTGACTAAGGCAGTGTACTGGTTGTTGCGGCGAGCGAGTTGAATTCGACTCTCCAAGTCAACATGAGCACACCAAATTGAGCAGCCGGGCCTGAATCCTATTTGAGAATAACTTAATATTTGGTTCTCGCCTATTCACCTATCGATGTGACCATACAGAACTCTCTCGATTACTTTTACGAGATTTGAGGTCAGAGAAATAGGTCTAATGTCATCTATTGTATATCCATCACCCGGCTTTTTGAGTAGCGGAATTATTTTGGCAACCTTCCAATCTGGATGAATCCATGCATTTTTAATCGAGAAATTTATAAGATTAAGCAAATCCTGGGGAGATAATTCGAATAATAGTTTTATTATTGCTGTAGTTTTACCATCAGGACCGTGGGCTGAAGCTGGCAGCATCTTTACCACTCTCATCAATTCTTCTAATGTGACTGCTATGTAATGATTAGCTGTTTCAGGCGCCGGTATATGATAGGGGCGAAGTGATGTGAATCGACGCTCTAAGCGTTTTGCAATCTCCTCCAGTGATTGTACCAATTCAGTGGAAGTTAAGCTAACACACTCTACATTTATCGGGGCTGAAACAATCTTTTTAGACCATAGAAACCTAAATAGGGCTTTTTTATTACTAGACTGCGATAGGTAACTGTAATGTTTAGTGTAATAATTTTTTTTCGCTTTGTCAACCGTTTGCCTGAATGTATCTGCAACAAATTTATAGTCATTCCAATTAAGTGGACATTGATTATACAGTAACTTTCTCCAGGCTGCCTTTCTTCTTCTATATTCGCGTTCACAGTCCGGATTCCACCATGGTGAATAAGTACCCCCTTTAGTTGACTGCATACTGAAGCTGGATTTTTTGTAACTGTCACTTATCACTTGACACAAATTAATTGCCTTAACTTCATCATGTAATTAAGCCAACCTGCTTATTTAAAGCTGATCGCAATGAATATTGAAATTTACAATAGTTACCATAGGTGCGGACATTTTTTTCGACCAAATTAATTGGTCGCATGACTTCAAAAATTATTGGAAGATGGTCGCTATTTGTGGCCGAGGTAATAGCAGACCAAGAGAAAATTGCACAACCCGAACTGGAAAAAGTTAGGTCTAACACCGAACGCGATTTGCCACATAAGTTGGTGTTCTCGAATTTACACAGTTAAGATTATTTGACGAAACCCAATCCAACAATCTTTTACCACAAGAGTCGGACCGATAACCCCATGATACGTGATATTTAATATTTTCGTGTGTGTGGAAGATTGCGAGCGCGTGCTTCCATTTCTGGAACGACTTGGACACGCGCGTTCGAGTGCGTGCATGTTGGCCCAAGTTTCTAAAAACATTAAACCTTGTTCCAGAATGAAAAACCAGAAGCACGCCTTTGGAAATGTCAGTGCACTTTTCGCGTCAAAATTTAGTGTATGGGAACTTTATACCCATCAAGTTTCGGAATTGAAATCCATGTGCTCCGTAGATTCCGGTGCCGCTGCGAGATGCCGCGACGCGCCCGCTCGCTATCGAAAAGCCCTTGAAACTTTGTGCTCGGCTGGGGCTCCTTACGTTATGTGACTCCAGGTGCATGGGCGTTGCCACGAAATCCAGCCCGAGTTCGCAATTTTCGCGCCGAAATGTCTTTTCGAGCGTCAAAAAGACATTGTAGACAAAATCCAGAATGATTCCCGGTGCCGGTGGTTGTTTTGGTCGGCGGTGCATGACAGCACGAAAAAATTTCGGAGAGGGGCTGAAGCCCCATCAGCCCCCCCACCCTGGCTACGCGCCTGATGGAAGCAGATGCATACCATCTAATATGGACATGTACTGGTTTACAATCGGAACGCTCGCGTCTCCTACTACAAGCCGGCCTCCGCTACGGTGTGACAACCAGCTATGACCGCTGGACACATGATAACAGATTCCACAAAACACTGCTTCAATTCATACACAACACAGGCCTCACATATACACATCAAGAATTATGCCTGAAGGGCAAGTCTTTATCGCAATAAAAAAAAGTGTGTACGTCTTGCAAAGAGAGAGCACATCTTTCTAGGTATGCCTGGGACTGCTGACGCCAGTGCATCCAGCTGCCGACCAACATGTCCATGCGCAGTGTTGTGGAGAGATGCATCGGGGTACTGAAGAGCAGGTTCCGCTGCTTGCAGCGCTACAGGACGATGCGGCGACAATCATTGCTGCTCTGCACAACTTTGCCTTGGAGGGCCACTGTTCGTCTGCAGGCCGCAGCTGTACCCAGGGTGTGCTGCCTGAAGAAAGACGGCCACCGCGGGACATTCTTTTGAGAAGGGCAGCGACGTGGTTAACCTAGGTCCGCGGACAGCACCGCCTCCTTCAATTCCGTCAGCAGCACAAGAGTAATCTTCAGGTAGCTGCCCGGTGAGTTGTCTTGCTCAATCTATTATTGTCTGCAATGTGCAGTTTAGCGGGGTGCCCATTGTAGGCATCCCTAACGGGTGTTTCTATGTTATGTGAAATCAGACGTGATTAACATAGCAAAATTAGGTTCAAAATGCTAGGCTTCGAAGGTAGCGTGCCTCTGTATAATAAGTGGACAGAGCTGCGCTAAAAGCAAAGTAATAAAATCTTACATCTCTGGTAAGATGCTTCCTTCTCCTGGTGATCGTATTGCATGAACAGCAAAGTTCTTGCTGTTGCTGCCTATGTAGATGGACCAGCGTTTCCTTTGCGCACTGGAAGAGAAATGAATCCAGAGCAGTGCAAATATTTTATTGTCTCTTTTTACGGCTTCAGGTACATCTAAGTCCAAAGCAAACAAACATTCTTCTTGCAACGAATGGCCCCATTAGAGCACAACGTGATCCCTGTGTCTCAAATGAATAAAGTATGTACTCCAGTTTATTTTGGTGTACACATTCAGCTGGTCATCATGATTGTCGAACGAATGCCGTTGCATTCAACAAAAAGTGTAATTTCAGTCGAGAGATCTCATGTCTCGGCTGGAAAAGCAAGTCAGTCAGTCTGACTAGTTCGAAACATTGCCATATACAAAGTGTACGTCTTAGCGTCGCACAACTGCACCCTTGTAGCAGCACTAGAAGCAGCACAGTACAAATCAGCACAAGCTGGGCTGCTGCATAATAAGCTGGACCACGAACGTCGACGAAAAATATCACACTTATCAGAATACGAAGCCCGTAGAAAGCTGCATTGCAATGCAGTAGCTTTCAATGAGCAAGTAACATTTGCAGAACAATCAGAGATACGCGTAAATATTGCATCGCATTTGTCGATGCTGGTTAGATCGAAACAAAAAAACTTCGAGACACAGATCATTAGGAACATTATTGAGTGTGTACATGTCCTTTTCAACAAAAATACAGTGAGCTCGCAATGACATTGTTCTTGGTGCATTTAAAATTCACACCAGCTTTAAACAAGCACCTGCCATTTGACATTAATCAGCTAATATTTGGCTGACGTTACAGCACCAAACAAAAATACATCGAAAAAGAAACAATTCAGCACGATAGCACAGAAAACATGTAACAGAAAAAAATGTCACAGTTTCGCTCTTAGGGCGAAGCAATGAATGCGATAGCAACACAGCAATGTCATACGAAGTAAGGTGAGCGGCTTTGGTAGCAATATGAATTGTAGTAAATATGAGCTGATTAAGTAAGCAGGTGTGCTGCGGCGTAAGTAAACCGACATGAAGAGAGACTCGATGACCACGAGAAGGCGCGTGTGAAACGGTGGTGTTGATGAGAAGCGCTTCCCGTGGGCAGCGCGTGCGAAGGGACACACCTGTAGCGCTGCACTGCCGATCCGGGCAGCATTACATGTGTAGCGTGCGTTGGAAAATGTGGCCCGACTATTACTAACTGAATGAACAAGCGTGGTGTGAGCGCGCACAAACAAACATGAATAGATCACACTGAATGACTGCAGACAACGACTGTCAAAACGCTGGCAGCAAGTGCATACGCTGCAGCGGGCGAAGGCACGTGCGGTCTATCGCTTCAACAGAAACTAAGCGGCGAACTTCTCCTTCCCGCCCTTCTACTGCGAAGACTCCTTTGTTTTACATTTTTTGGTGCCGGGAAACCCGGGACTCTGTGATCCAAGCGACCCGACAACGAAAGGACTTCGCCGGCAACGAAGATGGAGCAGATCAAGGGCAAGCGAGCAACCCAACGAGCTTTGCACACGCGTCTCCGAAACGAGGCAAGCCAACTCATGGAATCGAGTCATTTTAGCGCTCCGGCTCTTCGAGTGCTGCATGACAGACTGAAGAACTGCAACGATGGACTACGGGTGCTCAACGAACAGTTGGAGGGTTACCTCACGGACGAGCAAGCATCCGAAGACTACATCTCGGTCGCGGATTATGAAGACAACGCGGCAGCAACCTTGTCCCTTCTCTGTCACCACATCGAACAACTTCAGTCTCAAACAACCGCGGATCGAGGCCTACCGACACCTAACGACGCCTCAGCTTCAGGTACGATCTAGGGACATCGTGCCCTCGGTGATACCTCAACACCAGTTGTCGGTGCTTCTCGACTTCCGAAGCTCGACTTGGTTCACTTCAATGGAACAGTGCAAAAGTGGCAGCCCTTCTGGGACATGTTCAAGCATGCCGTCCACGAAAATGCCAGTTTAACGAACATCGACCGCTTTCACTACTTTAAAACCCTTTTGGCTGGACCAGCGGCCAAAGCGATCGAGGGAATTCAAGTGACGAACGCATCATATGCAGATGCCATCGAAATTCTAACCAACCGCTTCGGCAACGTGAGGATCATCGAGCAGAAGTACTTGGAGAATCTTCGAATGCTGAGACCAGTGAGGTTTTCTACTGACGTGACCGCTATGAGGAATCTCCTGGATACCGTACACATTAACGTGAGAGGTCTCAAGGCTCTTGGACGATCGGAGCTTTCATACGCTGCGATGCTCGTCGAGATTCTAACGAAAGCGATCCCTAATGACATCTTGGTGGAACACTACAAGCGACAGAGCTTACTACAAAAGCCCGATGAGATGCAGTCGTCAGAGACGGAGCTGCGCCAGCTATTGGATTTTCTCCGACTGGAGGTCGAAGCTCGTGCAAAAAGTGGTCACCAGGATTCCTGCGTTCGCGACACGCACGATGGAAGGCGTGACAGGAAGACCTGTGCCACGCCTACCGCCTCCGTGTTACACAACGAATCCAGCAAGACGAAAGGTAATTGTTTTTTCTGCCTTTCACCCACCCACGTTACGGAAACCTGCACTTCTACAATAAGCCTGCAGGAGAAGAAGAGCCTTTTGGCCAAGTCGGGCAGATGTTTCAAGTGCACGATATCAGGCCACCGCTCGAAAGATTGCCGACGCAGTATCCGTTGCGCTACCTGTAAAGGCAAGCACGCAACAGCTGTTTGTGACCCCAACTACGCTAGCAAGAAGAAACCGAGTGAACGACAAACCCCGAGCTTGCATGCTGCCGCACAAGCACCTACAAGCAATTTATTTGAAAATGACGTATTACTGCAGACGTTCCGAGTATGGGCTCTAAGCGACTGCAATTCTTGCTATATAAGAGGGGTCCTGTACAACGGAAGCCAGAGAACGTTTATCAGAGAAGATATATCCAGAAAACTAAGCCTGCCGACACTGAAGAAGGTAGATGTTGAAGTGAAACCGTTCGGTGGTTCGAGCGGTGCGCCAAAAGAGCAGCTCAACTTGGTTAAGGTGACTTTGATGAGCCAATTTGACAGCTCCAAACACGAAATCGAGGCTTTGGAGGTTCCCTTTATCTGTGATCACTTGCTTGAACCTCCACAGTCACAGTCATTTGTGCAGAAGCTGGCTAATGAAAAGAAGTTTATTGCTGACTTTGTATCGCTTCCTGGCCTAAAAACAGAAGTCGGCATAATCTTGCTCATTGGAGCCGACCAAATGTGGAAGCTCGTGCTAAACGATGTTTCGTCGCACGACGAAGTGACAGGACTTGCTGCGATCAACACCAAGCTTGGCTGGACATTTCAAGGGCCTGTACCATGCGACGGTCGCATTTTCAAAGAAGTCCGCGCGCACGTTTGTGTCCTTCGCACGAGTTGCACAGAGACTGACGTGTCTGAAACCTTACAGCACTTCTGGGAGCTAGACAGCATAGGCATTTCTGACCCTTCTACCCACGACGAGCATGGAAATGAAGTGGTTCGGCAATTCACGGAGAACATGGCATTCAAGAACGGGAGGTACGAAGTAGCGCTACCGTGGAAATCCGTCAACACATACCTAGCAGACAACCGAAGTGTTGCGGTTCGACACCTACACAGTTTATTGCGGCGATTTGGTAGTAACGAGGAGCTTCTTCAGCAGTACGACAAGGCAGTCAGGCAGTATGAACTGGATGATCACGCGGAAAGAGTCAACGGAAAAGACTCGGCAGAGAGATGTTACTACATGCTGCACCATGCTGTTATCAGGGAATCATCCTCGACGACACGGCTGAGGGTGGTCTTCGATGCCTCGTCACACACGCATGGAGCAGCGTCTCTGAACGAATTATTAGAAAAAGAACCCAAGATCAACAACAACATGGTTAAAATGCTTGTGAATTTCAGGCTACACAAGATTGGAATCACTGCAGATGTACAAAAGGCGTTTCTTCAAATCGGCATTCAAGAGCCTGATCGCGACGCCTTGCGTTTTTTATGGTTTGACAGCACGCCAATGTCAAGTGAACATGTGCCGAAAATAGTGGAGTATAGGATGACACGAGTGCCATTTGGAACTACAGCAAGTCCATTCCTCTTAACAGCGACGCTCCAGTATCATTTCAAGCACATCGATCCTGCGCTGAGATCATCTGCCATGCAACTTGCCGAGAATTTCTACGTTGACGATCTTGTCACAGGAGTTCCTTCTTCAAAAGAAGCTTTCCGTCTTTATAACGAAGCAAATCTCATCCTCAGCAAAGCGGGCATGAAGCTGAAAAAATGGTCCACCAATGATGATGAGTTAAGAAAGTACATCACTGATAGATTGGACTCTGTCTCAGCAATGGCTCCTACGAAAGTTCTTGGTTTGCTATGGGACACAGCTGCTGACAAGCTTATTCTAAACATGGAATCTCTGTTGCAGATTCTCGAAAAGAAGAACGACGCCAAGAGATGTGTCCTTCAGACGACCGCACGGATTTTCGATCCATTAGGGTGGCTATCACCGTTCGTCGTTAGGATGAAAGTCCTCTTTCAGATATTGTGGGAGCATGGCACTGCGTGGGAAGAAGTTATGCCTGAGCAACTTAGGCACGAATGTGAAACTTGGTCCGATGAGCTAAAATGCTATCCGGTGTTTTCACTTCCCAGGTGTGAGCTGAAGTTATTCTTGGACAAGCCTTCAAGCTCCCAGCTTCACGTATTTGCTGATGCCAGTTCTGTTGCTTACGGTGCCGTAGCTTATCTCAGAATGGAAGATCAATGCGGTAACGTTGATGTTCAGCTTCTATTTTCGAAGTGTAGAGTAGCTCTAATCAAACGGATCACGTTACCACGTTTGGAATTGATAGCAGCGGTTCTGGCTTCTAGAGTCCTAAAGTTCTTGCGGGAGGCTCTAGAGTCGAGGCAATGGAAAATAGAAGAGCACCTGTGGACGGACTCAACTGTAGCGCTTTGTTGGATACAAAGCACGGCAACCAAGTGGAAGCAATTTGTTTATAACAGAGTTAACGAGATACGTCAAGTAACAGATCCAGACCAGTGGCATCACTGTCCGGGAACACAAAACCCAGCTGATCTGCTGACGCGTGGGCTTTCGCTCACACACCTTCAGAATAGCCAGCTGTGGTGGAAAGGACCTAACTGGCTTCTACGTGCGGCAAATAGTTGGCCAATGACATCTGACGCTCCAGATTCTGGACCGGAAGACGAACAAGTTTCTTCCGAGTTACAAACAAACGTTCCTGTACTGGTGAGCGTGATAAGAGAACCACTTTTCAGTGCCGAACGAATTAGTTCTTGGTTACGAATGGCAAGAGTGACAGCATGGGTCAAACGCTTCGTGGACAACTGTAGATCGCCAACGTCGCATACAGAAGGATCACTTACAGCTACTGAAGTTCAAGAAGCTGAGAACATCTGGTTCAAGCAAAGCAGACAGATACCTATGCCAAAAAGAGAGCCCAACTTGAAGTGGAACAAGACCTCGACAAGATGTCGTCCATAAGAGACCTGCATCCCTTTATTGACGAAAAGGGCGTCATGAGGATTCGAACTCGCCTCCAGAACGCCGATGTCACAAACAACGAAAAGACGCCTGTGCTGCTACCGTCCAACCACCCGGTCACGCGACTCGTCATTTTCCAAGCTCACAAAACTGTGCTCCACGGCGGTGTCGGTGACACATTAAATGAACTTCGCGCCCGGTTCTGGGTGCCCAGAGTGCGACAAGCAGTGAAGAGAGTGCTACGAAAATGTGTGATTTGTGCTCGTTTCCGACTCAAGGCTGCGAGTGCACCAGCAGCCCCTCTTCCCAGTGATCGTGTGTGCAATTCGCGCCCCTTTGAGGTTACGGGAGTTGACTTTGCAGGGCCAGTTTTTGTGAAAGATTGCAATGGCGTTAAAGTGTACATAGTGCTATTCACGTGTGCAGCAGTTAGAGCAATTCACATTGAGCATGTGGTTGGACTTACTACTAACGCTTTTCTCATGGCTTTCAAAAGATTTTGTGCAAGACGTGGAACACCGCGAATAGTTTACTCAGACAACGCTACTACATTCAAGAAAGCTGCACGTGAGCTAGCTAGCATGCACCAGTTGTTGAGGAAAGAGAAAGTCAGCCAGTATTGCTCTACCCACGGCATAACTTGGAAATTTATTGCAGTGAGAGCTCCTTGGTGGGGTGGTTTTTGGGAGCGGTTAGTTAGGATTGTGAAGATGTGCCTTCGCAAGTCATTGGGAAGGGCGTCTGTGGACCTACAACAACTGAGCACTTTGCTCACTGAAACAGAAGCCGTTGTGAATTCCAGACCCATAACTTTCATTTACTCTTCTCCCAAAGAGCCAGACATTCTAACCCCGTCTCATTTTTTGTTAGGCAGCCGTCTCTTGTCTAATCCTAAAACGTCGGATGAACAGGGAGAAAGAAAGGCTGAGCTGCTCAGTTTGTGGGTCCACAGGCAGCTATTAATGGAACAACTGTGGAAGCGATGGCTTCGTGAATATCTACTGACACTTCGAAGCGTTCGCTTGAGGAAAGCATCAAAAGCTTATAGCATCAGTAAAGGTGATGTTGTGATTATTCACGAAGACAAGGCTCCCAGAATGTTCTGGAAGACTGGTGTAGTAAGTGACTGCATCCGAAGTAAAGATGGCAACGTCCGTGCGTGTAAAGTTAAAATACCCAGTGGCTCACAGATGATCCGACCTGTGTAGAAATTGTACCCTTTAGAACTCGCCACCTCAGGCCCCGGAGTGTGTTAAATATTAGAGGAAGTGGACGACGACGGCTACTAGCGCGCTCGGCGCGAGCGGCTCGCTCGTGATCTGGCGCTTCTGGACTGACTCGAACGGCCAGTATGGACGCGTTATTACGGTTCTTCGAGCAATAAACTTCCCCTTCCCGCCCTTCTACTGCGAAGACTCCTTTGTTTTACAGTGCCCTTGCCTGCGCCACCAGTCCTGCCACTGCTCAGCCGTCTTCGAAGTGGGGCCCTCGGCATTAAGCGCCGCTGCCAGTTGACCCCAGAGCTTGTCGGCTACCGTCAGTCCGGGGCCAAGCGCACACGACCGGCGCGCAAGAGGCTCCTCCATAAACCAGATGAGCAACGCTTTCTGACGCCCAACCTGACGTTGCGACGACCGCTTCATGAGCAACAGACGGACTTCGAAAGAACGAGCCCTTTGTGTGTGGTACACAAGCATGGTGACCTTCAAATGCGCGCCAACTGCGTCAGCTTGAAACGGGGCAGTGGCTAGCAATCCCACGTAGCGACCAATGAAAATATTACCACTAATAAATTAGTTTACTACTCACATAGCACTGTTTCAGGTAATATTAAAGAATGCTAAAAAAGTTGTGTTTTCATATTACAAATATATTTATTGAAACGCGAGAAACAATCTGCAGTTCACTATACCGTCCCCAAGCAGACGATAAAGAGACGACTTATACATCCGGGGCGTCACCCACTCGTCTATTGGCTGCACTCGTCATTTCGTTCTCACATAATCTGCGGAGCGCCCATCTTGTGGCGTCGCCCCTGAAACCGTATGTTCGAAAAACGAACTTGTACAAGACAGCGCCCCAGGTTCGATTCTTACGGCGCCGTGGATTTTCAGATGCGATTCTGTGACAATATCAAAGAGTTGGCGCCGCTGTAAGGTATTTGGGAGCTGCAGGCTCAATTCGTTTGAATTCCTCGCCAGCATGGAGGAAAAGAGTGCACGGGCGTTTGTTTGAATATTCCGCTGGTTTTGAGGCGTACATTTAGGCAATATTTGGGGGACGCGATCGTCAGTTGCAAAGCCTGGTGAGGGGCCGTGAAAGGACATACTACGTATAGAATGATATGTCGAAGCACTCCTGTTGGCTCACCGAGCTGCCAGCGAGATGGCCGCAGTTTCTTCCTGAGCCAGCCAGGCAGGCAGGCCTCGAGCACAGCGACGGTAGCAGCAGCGAGGCCGACAGAGCCTGCATTGTGGCACAGTGGTGCGGCGTCGCTAGGGAAGCGCCGACTGTGCCTACCTGACGCCAGCAGCACGTACGGGTCCCGCAGCAGGGCAAGCAGCAGGCCTGGTCGACCATGCATCATCTTCACACGCAGCGAAAAAGCACGAGAAAATCAAGGAGCGTTATACAACCGGTCGACACAACGTGAACAGCGCAATCTCAGACACTTAGGGACAGTTGGCGCAAGGCCATTTGCATTTAATTTTAAAAACCAATAAGAGTTATTGTCACCGTCATTCTCAGTCAAGTCCGGGATAGCATCCTGCACATAACCAGTAATTCTTTTTAGCAGAAAAACTCCCATATAGGCGGTCCTCAAAACCGGCGTTAACCGTGGCCGAGCTTGAAGATGCCCGCTGGGTAGCACGCAGAAGGCACCTGCCTGAAAAACGGCATATGGGCACCCTGCACTATTCAGAGGGCGCTACGACGTTTTCATTTTTCACCCCAGCGTCGCCGACACCGTCCGCTAGAGAGGTGATGAAAATGATACGCCATTCCAAACGATAGCGGTCATTTCGTCGCTCGTCTGAGTGTTATGCGCTGCGCATGCGCACTTTCGACGTTTTCACAACTCGGACACTCTTGCCCCGTGATAAGCGATCGAAAGTGTCACGGCGAATATATGCAGCGTCCCTCAAGTTTTGCTTCCACCACTCGTTAGGCTGTGTGTTCTGGCGCTGCTGTCTACTCTGCAATAAGGTTCCTGTATGTTCCAAAGGTATGGCGCAAACCATTGTTCAAATAGGAAAGGAGAATTTCCTCCCCGCCCTCTACCCCTCTCCTGACTACTTCGCCGTTTTCCGCTCTCCCTTTGGACGAGGCTTGACACGTGACGAATAACCCGCGCGGCTTTCGTTATCGCGGGAAAACGGCGCCATTAGTGAGCGTAGAAACATCGAGACACATGTGCGCTGTGCGTGAGCGTAGGCTTTTTACATTTTTGAAGACGCGCTTGGCTGCCGCACGATGCCGACTTGCTGTGCTGTTGAATGTTCGAATAGCATTGCCAAGGGGGGCAAGCTTTTTGCGGTGCCTCGTGGTAAACGAAACCTCAAACGGCGAGCGATATGGCTCCACCGTATCGGAGGAAAGAAATTTGACTGCCACCGAAAGAGGTCATTACTGAGGGGGTTTCTGATCGCTGTTCTCACCCAGTTGGTGATGAACGCGGTAAGATGGGTACGTTCGCGAGTTCATCATCAGCCAACAACTGAGTAAAAAAAAAAAAAAAAGAGTCCCGGTTTATGCTCTGCGGCAAACAAAAAGGCGCATTTTGGCAATATGAATACCAGCATGACTTCTACTAAAATGATTATAATGGAAGAGTCACCAATTAAAGAGCAAAACTCAGAAAGCGCGCACACACACGGGAACCAAGGCATATAACTGACGGGGAAGAAAAGCGTGCGGTGGCATTTTGGAAATTAAAAAAAAAAAACACGCTGAGGGTATTTAGCGCATAAATGTCTCCGCCGTGTTGTGTGTGCATAGTTTGATGTAGCCCTTTGTTTTCGTAAATGTGTCAGGTCCCATTCGATTCCGAGAAGCAATCAGCGGTAGTTAAGATTGCTTAGGATTGCGTTTGACTTGTTCGGACCATAGGTCGGCGCACTCACTCATGAGTGCACTCACTCACACTCACTCGCACTCATTTCAAAGGCGTGAGTGCGAGTTGGAGTGAGTGCCACTGAGTGCGAGTGCGAGTGAGTGCCAGTGAGTGTGAGTGCAGGTGAGTCCGAGTGCGAGTGAGTGCCAGTGAGTGTGAGTGCAGGTGAGTGCGAGTGCGAGTGAGTGACACTGAGTGTGAGTGCAGGTGAGTGCGAGTGCGAGTGAGTGCCAGTGAGTGTGAGTGCAGGTGAGTGCGAGTGCGAGTGAGTGACACTGAGTGTGAGTGCAGGTGAGTGTGAGTGCAGGTGAGTGCGAGTGCGAGTGAGTGACACTGAGTGTGAGTGCAGGTGAGTGCGAGTGCGAGTGAGTGCCAGTGAGTGTGAGTGCAGGTGAGTGCGAGTGCGAGTGAGTGACACTGAGTGTGAGTGCAGGTGAGTGCGAGTGCGAGTGAGTGACACTGAGTGTGAGTGCAGGTGAGTGCGAGTGCGAGTGAGTGCCAGTGAGTGTGAGTGCAGGTGAGTGCGAGTGCGAGTGAGTGACACTGAGTGTGAGTGCAGGTGAGTGCGAGTGCGAGTGAGTGCCAGTGAGTGTGAGTGCGAGTGAGTGCCAGTGAGTGTGAGTAGGAGTGCGAGTGAGAGTGAGTGTGAGTGAGTGGAGGTGAGTGCCAGTGAGTGTGAGTGGAGGTGAGAGCCAATGAGTGTGAGTGGAAGTGAGTGTGAACGTGGTGAGTGCTTGTGAGTGTGAGTGGAGATGAGTGTGAACGTGACTGAGTGCTGTGAGTGTGAACGGGGTGAGTGCTTCTGGGTGTGTAGAGGTGAGTGTGAACGTGAGTGTGAGTGCAGGTGAGTGTGAACATGAGTGAGTGGTTGTGAGTGGAAGTGAGTGGGAACGTGGTGAGTGCTTGAACGATAAGCAGACGTGATATCGGTTCACCTTGCTTGCGGAAAAATGGAGGCACGTTGTGTGTACAAGCTCACTAGCGGTGATGACTTATCGCACTAGCAGATTGTGCACGCCAGGATAGAAACCACTCACTAAGGTCGTAATTATCCAAGGATCAGGCATGAGTGAGACAATGTATAATGAGATGAGCGGATATATTATATTAAGATAGCAATTATATGGACACTCCAAGAGAACTTCTGCCGTGGTCGGGGACGTCGTTGTGAGGTTCTGTATAAAGTCCAATCACTCGCAGCGTGCCGGCGGTACGCTGCGTGTGCGAGTGCAAGCTTGCGAGGGTCAGCCGACACTTGCTGCTCAATCTCGCGCGCGCGAGGGAAAAGGCGGGGCGAAAGTGCGCTGCTTCTGTCGCGCGTCAGGCATAGGGGGGGGGGGGGGGGGTCGTCTTGCTCCGGCGGCGGCCGCGTGGGTGTCGTATCTCGAAAGCGATCTGCGACGTGAACAATGTTCAACTAAAGCCGGTTACTTGTATGCGCCGTGTTTTCGACGTTTAGTTCGCTCTGAAGCGAGAGGCGGCACGAAGGTCAATTCGCTCGCGCCTATTGACCTTTTCACAAACCGACGTTTGAGCAACGCCATTGGCCGACACGGGCGACGTGTAGCGTCAGAACATATAATGCTGCCATTTTGAACTGTGCGCCTTGCGAGAGCAGACCTGCCGCACTTCAGTTGTGTGATCTTCGCAGCATATTATTTCTAGTGTTTTCTCCCGCTTCGCTTGTCTTGTGTCGCTTGACTTGTTACATGTCTCACGTGCTCGCGTGAGCGCTCAGTGTAGTGTGCCATGGCAACAGCAAGCCCAGCCAGTGGATATGGTGTTTCGTCATCGGTAGCGGCGGCAGCCGCGTCTGCTTCGTCGAGACCTGGCGTGCTAATCAGCGGAATATTTCATTGTTATTGCTGGGCACATGTGACTGCAGTCGTCCATTGAATCTGATCACCATTACGTTTCGCGGTTGAGGGTTGCCTCATTTAGCGAAAGCAGGTGCGTACGAAGCTGTCGGGCAATGCTTAGAACCAGGCGCCGGCGGCCCGAGGACGCGTGTCAGTAGTTGGTAGATATGCGGTGGTTACTCCATGCGCTTCCAACGCAACTGAACAGCTCAATCATGCAAAATTTATTGGATATGGTGCGGTGCAGGGTGCTTATAACCAAATGTCAAACCATAAGCGTGGCGATCGAGCAGCGCGGTACCTGCAGCAAACCGACGCGCGACAGTGATCACAGATGCCTGCGCAGCTGATACAGCCCAGGTGCTAGATCTTTATTTTTAGTATTTAGTATTTATTTATTTATACATACTGTCAATCCCAATTGGGATTATAACAGTACTTGTTATAAAGAGATATTTGTTTACATATTTTTTACGTTTGTTTACCTGGAATGGCTTTTCTTTCGAATGTCTGGATTTGGAACAAGCTTCGCTCACGGTGAACCTTAACGTAGATCGTGCGCGAAGTTTGTGTTGAAGATATCGCGTACAGCAAGAATTGTACGTATGTGCTATCTCTGAAGCAAAATAAGCCAATAATATTGCAGCGTTAGGGTCATCTCTGCTCTTAAATTTCTCTTGTTTCCCTTACACCGTCTCACTGTGCTATGTTCATAATAAAGTAATGTCGAGTCTTAGCAATTGTAGAATAAATACATATGCATATGACTGTAAACCACTACTCACCGTGAGTGAAAAGCGCTTAGTGGTCAGCGAAGCGGTCACTGCACGCACGTAAGTATTTCACTTGATCGACTGTGCGAATAATTTATTTTTTTCGTTACTGTTATTCTTGCAAGCAGGATGCTATTGTCCGCGTACCCGTGCGAATACCTTTTTTTTTAGGTTTTTACTTGCGCGGGCTCATTTATCGCGTTTATACGCCACGCACAGTTAGCGCATTACGGTTCCCGAACTCTAGCACTGGCGCTAGGCCGCGCTGATAAGGTTGACACGTTCGTTTTTGCATTCTCTTGCTGCCCAAGCACATAGTCAACGCTCAAAGATGGGTGAACTCGATGCAGCACCACACTGTTGAAGTTAATTACCTTTAAGGGCAGGGCCGCGCAGGGCGCCTGTGAACGCAGAGAAAATGTTTTGGTGGACACAGGGTCTGCATACATCTTCAACAGGACACGATTATTCCAGATCGTTGCGAAGTGTATTTACCGACTAGTTCTCTCGCAGAGTGCTCCAATTTGTCTTATACCGGTGCCACACGGCCACTTTTGATAGCGATCAAGACCGATCTGGATCGGAATGTTCGACCGCGATTGGCTCCCTTCCGCAGATTGAGCAAAGAAGCCAATCGCGACCAAGAAATTCGACCCATATCGGGCTCGATCACGATCGAAAGTGCGCCGTGTGACCCCCGTATTAGGCACTGGAATGAAGTCCTGTTTGAACGAGAATAACAAATGTAGCCTCTGCCACTACATACGAGAAAATATTGCATCGAAGAGCTGACAATTCTCGCAACCTATTGGGAAATGTGCGGAAAAGAGTTTACCAAAATGCGTTATTTTACTGATGTGTGCATTGGTTCACATTCGACTGAAATTCCAAGTCCTCAGGTGATGCAGGAAACCGGCGAAGCGTGAGCATACCACATCGCGGCAGTGGTCTCGCGGAGTGCGGTGTTGTGGACACACTTAGTCCCCAAAATCGTTATTTTCCGCTGGTTGTTTGTGCACCCATAAACTGCACAGTGCTGGCCTGTAGCCTTTTGATGAGTATATATGCCATTATTTACGAGCGTATGTCATTCGTGACAATAATGTCGCAGTTTCGCCCGAAAGGCGAAGCATCGATTGCGATAGCAAATTAGTAGAGAGCTATTCGGAGTAGGGATAGTAGTTTTATCGGCCGCATAAACTTATACACATTGGCTTACTAACTGAATTAACAATCGTGGTGTCAGCGCGCACAAGCAAACATGAATAGATCACACTGAATGACCGCAGCCAAGGACTGTCAAAACGCTGGCAGCAAGCGCAGGTTCGCGCGGTCTATCGCTTCAACGGAAACTGAGCGGCGAATGCACAGTGCATACAAAGGTCAGAGCCGTGTGGAGATAAGAGACGGTGCGGGCGACCGGCACCGCCGGGCAAAGGAGAAGTTGTTGGCAGAGGTAAAGCTGCCCCCTCCCCCTCTTCCCGTTTCTTGCTTTCGCGTGAGAGATTGAGTGGCAAGATACGCCTTTGGTGCCAGAGCACAGCGCCGCCCCGCCTCCCTCCCTCCCATACCCCCACAGCCTTTCGGGCGACGGTCGCGTTTGCTTTCCACCGTGCGTTCGGTCTCCGTGATAGCGCGCGTCCCCCGCGCTCTTTCCCTCGCGCATACGGCGCGCGACGACGATTTTATCGCCCTTGGAATCTATACGGAACCTCACGGCGACGGCGACGACGACGGCAGACATCCGGCTGAAGTGTCCATATAATTGCTATCGCAATAAAAATAAACGGGAACATCGAAGGAAAGCTACCACTCCGCAATGCAAGCGCAAGGCAAGCTCACAGTCCAGACCCAACAGGCAACACTGACACATACTCTCCACGCCAGACCGTCGGAAGCGCCCTCGTGAAAACGTCTAACCTAGAGTGTACTAGAATACGGTCGAGTAGGACGAGCGGCTGGGGCGGCGCATGCTTTGCAGTGAGGCGCCCGACGTGGAAAAATACTGTGGCGGCGCTGCGATCGAACTGGATTGGGCCGCATCAAGGTCGCGCCGTTGGAAACTGCTGGCGATACAGCTCGGCAGGGTCATTCGTACTATTTCGCGCGCTGGTATTTGCGTTTAGATTGCTCAAATGGTGTTCATAATTGCATATGACATGTATTTATGCCTTAACAATAAATTCCTTTCTTTCTCTTTTTTTATTTTATTTTATTTTTTAATGCCGTTCGGTAATTGCGCGTGCATTGTGGTCGCAGTGTCGGCTTTCATTCTACTATGTCATTGTACGGACACCCTTTGGAGAACAAATGGTTTTCGCGTTCTTCAAGCAGCATGTATCTCTCGTGCGTATTGTTGCGCATATAGTTTTCCATCAGTAGGTCTTGCGAAAAGCAGACGAAGAAACATATGTAACCTTATTGCTTGCCGCTTCAAACAAGTAAAGCATATTTGCCCCATCCGGCGCCTCTACTCAGATTTACGGGAAGCATTGTTATAGAAGAAGCGCTGCTATACTGTTTAGTAAACTGCAGCGCAACATCCCATTCAAGTTTCCGCCTTCCTCGCGTAACAGAATGCGGAGTAATTGGTATGGAGTCATTTATTGCAGTCGGACCGCGATCGAGCGCCGAAAATGGTTTTAGTTGGTCATTCTATATGCTAAATATTTGGCCGTAAGCCATACGTGGAATTTTTTTCCAGTGGATACTTCAAAAAAGAAAAAAAAAGAGAAAGAAAGCCTGCGCGGTAGCCTAATTAGAGGTTATGTAGTGGATATGGCGTTGCGCTGCTAAACTGGAGCTCGCGGGTTCAATCCAGGTCGCGGAATTCGATGGGAACGAAATGGAAAACGACTCGTGCACTTCTATTTAGGTGCACGTTAAAGAACCTAGGGGGTGAAAACTAAACCGGGTGCCTTATAATGATATTGTAGTTTTGCCACGTAAAACCAAAGAATTTGTTTAAATTAAAAATGTCACAGTTTCGCCCTAAGGGCGAAGCAATGAATGCGATAGCAACACAGCAATGTCATACGAAGTAAGGTGAGCGGCTTTGGTAGCAATATGAATTGTAGTAAACATGAGCTGATTAAGTAAGCAGGTGTGCTGCGGCGTAAGTAGACCGACATGAAGAGAGACTCGATGACCACGAGAAGGCGCGTGTGAAACTGATGAGAAGCGCTTCCCGTGGGCAGCGCGTGCGAAGGGACACACCTGTAGCGCTGCACTGCCGATCCGGGCAGCATTGCGTGTGTAGCGTGCGTTGGAAAATGTGGCCCGACTATTACGAACTGAATGAACAAGCGTGGTGTGAGCGCGCACAAACACGAAGAGATCACACTGAATGACAGCAGACAACGACTGTCAAAACGCTGGCAGCAAGCGTACGCCGCAGCGGGCGAAGGTACGTGCGGTCTATCGCTTCAACGGAAACTGAGCGGCGAATGCACTTAAAGGTCAGAGCCGTGTGGAGATAAGAGACGGTGCGAGCGAGCGACGAGCGCGGTTGTTGGCAGAGAAGTGCGCCCCCCCCCCCCCCCCCCTCCCTGCTCCCTCCGGCGCTGGCTTCCTGCTTCCTTGCTTGCGCGTGGGAGATTGAGTGCGTTCGCTCTCCGTGATAGCGCGCGTCTCCGCACGCTTCCTCTCGGGCATACGGCGCGCGGCGAAGATTTTATCTATAGGGAACGTCACGGCGACGGCGACGGCGACGGCGACGGCGACGGCGACGACGACGGCGACGACGACGGCGACGACGACGCCGACGGCAGAAATCCGGTTCAAGTGTCCATATAATTGCTATCGCAATAAAAGTAGGTGGCTGCGTTCTTCGGCTTTTTTCTAGGAGTAAAATAAATCATTCTCCAGTCTGATTTCCGAGAAAAACATGTTACGCGCTTATCCTATATTTCATACATAAATGTAATGCCGTTCCCAAATGTATGACCACTCAACTCAGCAGCTTGTACATTATAAACGGCTGCTTTCAGTTATACGGTGCACTATCATAACGATCATAATGAAACAAAGGAATGGCATGCCTCATATACACGTAGAGATGTGCAGATCTGTTGCGTTCGTTGAAGGAGATGAGTGTGGTATCACATGGGGCACCCAGTTTTAATGGGTTGCAAACATGATGAGACTGTCAAAAAAAAAGAAGTTTTCCTTGTCTGAATCAAGTTTGCAGATTTACAGGCTGCCCCAAAACGGGGCGTTTATATTGAATGACAGCTAGGAACATGTTAAGCAGCACTTATTAACACCCATGCGTTAATTCTCTCAGGAACTGCGCCTCTGCGCAGCAACCACGACTCTCCGGCAGCACAATCATCCGGAATAACAGTCCTCACTTCCATCGGTCGCTCACCTTTGAGACTTCAACAGTACGTGCTGTTATGCGTAACCTTCGAACGGAAACGACTATTCGGCGTCGTACAGTATATCAACAACACTTGCACATGTAAAGATGTTTTTGCCTGCTATGAATATTATTTCTGCGAATGAGAGTTTTATGTGCAGTATTCCCTAATAAGTGTGTTACTGCAAACACGTGCGCTTATTCCGGTCGGGAGTTCTCGCTTTTTCAATTCGTGCATTTAGACTATTTGTTATTTTTCCCTTATATATATATATATATGTCAACACCCAGGATCTCAACCAGGGTGGGGGGTTGACAGTTTGCCAATACCATCTAAACAGCACTAATTTCGATTTCTTCACTGGAAATTGTCAAAAAAAGCGTTTTTTGCGAATGTGCAGACGATTGCACGTCTTACATCTTAGTTGCAGTACTCAAAGGCGCAAGGAAAGAAAAGGGGTTGAATAAAAGTGGGGGTTAACACGGCCTCAGGCGGAAGGGGGGGGGGGGTTACATCCCCCCCCCCCCCCCGTTGGTGCGCCACTGGTATATGTACCCTTTGATTTAATTATCTAGAAATACATTGGTCATTCTTCGCGCCACGCAGTTATTAACCTAGTTTATTTCACTCTGATGCTGTTTTCTTCGATGATTGTCCCTGATCAACAGCCACCAACAAGAAGCGTGCGTAAAATGACACGATATCAATAATAAAATTTTCTTACGTAGCTTCATGTTGCAGAGATACCAGTTACTTTTAGAAGACAGTGGTAAAAACAGCAGTTCACCTGGCTAAAACTACATTTGGTACCGGCCGGCAATTTGTCCAAACAGCGCTGGATTTTCTTCTGTGTTCTTCGTGCCATTCTCAGGTCACAAACTGCCTTCGTGCGCCTGTACCTCCTTTCAGCTCGTCGTCGAAGTGCCGTTAGCCTCTCCAGTTCTACGTCAAATTGGGAACGGTTCGCTGTCAACGTTAGGAGGCATGAAGCTACTCTCATTGCCTCTGAGATGGTTTCCTCTAGGCTATGGCCCAAGTCTTCTCTGCATGCATTTTTCATATGTAGCTTAAATTTAGTCCAATCGATACGTTGTACTGTATTCGACGAGGAGGAATTGTTTAGCCCCCTGATCTTCAAGTAAGTGGGAATATGGTCACTTCCATGCGTTTCTATGTCTGAAAACCACTGTACTTGCGCGCTGAAGCATCGTGATACCAAAGTCAAATCCAGGCAACTGCTGTACTTGAGGCCTCGCAGGTATGTAGGACTGCCGTCATTCATCACACAAAGGTCGTGATCATTGGCGAATGTCACCAGATTCCTGCCTCTGGAATTGATTGCCGAGCTACCCCAGAGTAAGTGATGTGCGTTGAAATCGCCCGTTATAATCCAAGGACCACTGGTATGTAACAATATGTCTCGCAGTCTATCGCATTCAAATCGTCCTGACGGCGATAAGTAGACATCAATGAGTGTGAATGACACGTGTTTCTTTTTTACAAGTAGGCAGACATACTGATTGTCATCATGTGGTTGTACTGCATGGTGGGCATACGTAAAATCCGTGCGGATGTAAACGACAATTTTGCTGCGCTCCTCGCACGTCGACGACAAAAATGGTTCGTACCCTGACAGTTTGATGGGAGTAAGTACGTTGGGTTCACAAATAACGATTATGGGAATCCGATTTGTGAAAATATATTGACGGAAGGATGAGATGCGGGACCTCAAGCCTCTGGCGTTCCACTGTAAAATCGAAGCTTGTCTGACCTCAGTGCGAAATGACAGTATTGGACGAGCCATGGTGTCTACTCAAGGCTTGCAAGTACTGGATTTAGAGCATCCAGTACCTGTAGTGCGCTTTGAGCTGACGGCGTTTTTTGCTTGCCTAGGAGCACGCGAATGGCGTTCATCATTGATCGAAGCATCGCGACCACTTGTTTGTCCTCTTCAGGCAGTTTATCGGCGGGAGATTCAGCATTCGTGGTTGCCGATGTGCGCTGTGGCTTTGCGGGTGGCTGTGGTCTTGGCAACCTAGGCCAAGCTGCATCAGCCGCAGTCTCACTTTTTCCAGCATTCTGGTTCCTATCAGCCGTGACCGGTCTGGGCGGCAAGGGAGGTGGAGCCGGTGGATATGCGACAGACGCGGTAGAGGCGCTGATTTTCTTTAACGAACGTCGGCGACGATATCGCCGCTTTCTGATGGTTTTGGCAGCCTCTCGGTGAGACGAATGGTCTCTCGCCATTTGTTTTAATACAGCCAGCTCCCTTTTCATGTTTGGGCAATCCTTTGACGAAGCTTCATGGGGCCCATGACAATTCGAGCATTTAAGAACAGTGGCCCTGCAATCATCCGCGGAGTGCGTTTCAGCGCAGCGAGAACACACTGCTGCATTCTCGCAAACGCTTCTCACGTGACCCAGCCTCATGCATTTGAGGCATTGTAGTGGCTTCGGTACGAAAGGTCGCACAGGATGTCGAAACTGACCTACCTTTACATATGAAGGTAGACAGTCTCCCTTGAACACTATCTTCAAACAGCGTGAGCTGCCCAGGCGGGTAACACTCGGGATGACATCAGCTTCACTGGCTGGTTTCACAAGAACTTCCAAGTCGGAGCTGGGAATCGCGGAATCTACATCGTAGATGACACCGGTGACGATGTCAGAGCCCAGCGGGATGTGGGAACGAACCTTCATTCCATCCATGTCGGTGACGTTGCGCAGGGTATTCAGTGCGGCTGCATGCGTAACGTCGATCGCCAGGACGTTCTTGCGCGTGTTTACTCTGATGTCGATAATTTCATTCGGCACCAGTGCCTCTAGCAGCACCGAAACGGTTTGCCTGTTGAGGCGTTTCATGTTCCCGTTGGGTACAGCAGGAACGAAGAGGATGGTGTTGGTCGCAGACCTCTGTTGTGGTCTTTCATTCAATGTGCTCGAGGACGAAGAGGTCCTGGTGTTGCGTCTCTTCGCCTTACGGCTCATAAAAAGTTCCAAGTCGTCGTCGTCGGAGGCCTCCTCGCTGCTCAGTGAGTAGATATGGGTGTCCTCGCTGTCAGAGTTGCTGTGAGGGCCAGTCCGCTTTCTTGACGCGGCCACCGCTGACGTCGCCGAATCTGGCAGACGTCCGGGTTGGTCCGCCTCCATCGCCGACGAACAAAGAATCGACTTCTCAGAGGTACACGTATAATTCCACAAAATGGCAAGAGATGCTCAAAAAACGTTCTGCCAAGCAGACACTTCGTTATGTTATATGCTTCTGCTATGTCTCTAGCCATCTGGCTGGCATGTTTGAAGATAACAGCCGTTTCATTAAAGATAAGGGCACAGCCACATGATTTGCAAGGCAGGGGAAGGTGTAGCGGCGCAGCCCTTTGTAATGGTAACTCATGCTTTCTAAGGCGAACATTAACGCAGCGCTTCGTTTGTTCAACATATTCATTACAACTTGGCAGAGGAATGACATACACAACTCGTTTTGCACATGCGATGTGTTTGTTAGCATGGTTCACTGTAAATCTGCCATTTGACTGATTATCTGTTAGCATTTTGTCAACTCGAGAACAGATGTGTCCTACCTTATTTCTTGCCGTAACGAGTATATCTACGTCATACTTGGAACCAACATTCTTTAAACCATGCGCCATTTTGTGTATGTACGGAATTACCGCACGTCTTTTCTTGTTTCGCTTACTTTGGTTACATTCAAGTTTCTTATGGGCGCACTTAATGCTGGGAACAATACCTCCACAACCAGAGGTAATGACAGTGCTCGGAAATTGTGCGTTCACTAAACGCTGTAATTCTGGCCACTCTAAGATTGTAAAGATAACAGTAACGACTACTGCATTCAGTGGAGCACTATATAAATCTTGTTCACTTATGACAGAGCCAGCCCTTAATAAAAAGGGAATGGAATGCGCTTGACCCACTTGCTGTAGCCCAGACAACACCAGAAAGGTTCCTAGAAAGAATTTAGTACATCATCCCGGAGCTCCCAAGCTCCTAATACTAATCCATTTACGTCCATTTGTAGGTTTTGCATTTAACGTTTCTTTTCTTCGTCCGTTCTGTGTTCTTCTCATTTGAAACCACTGTGTTCCAATGTTTGTATACTATATATATATATATATATATATATATATATATATATATATATTATAAATGTTCCCTTGAAAGTATTCATAAGAGACAGTTGCGCATGATTGTAAAATTTCTGCTTGAGTGAGTTGTTTCCTATGCTTTTGTAATGTTTCGTTCCCACTCATGTAACAATCCTCGCTAGAGAATAGACAGTATTTTGAAATAAATAAACAAATAATGCGCGCAGATTAAGCGTTTAGTGGACGCAGGATTTCCGAGCACTGTACCATTGCCTCTGTTTGTGAAGGCCCAGCATTGCACAGTGAGTCTTTTGTTATAGACGGCGACGCTAGTCTGAGGTTTCCCTAGGGGACCTTCTTTACTACCTCCTCCTTAGCGCCCGTGGGCCCCGTCAAAAAAGCAACTGCGCCGATGCGCAGGGGCGAGCGCCATCTGGTGGTGTTACAGGGAACCCAGTGGGGCACGCGCCTCCCGCTGTGATTATTTTAGTTTTTGGCAGCAGGACACTAAGAAATCTAGGGATCCTAGTCATATACAGCTTCGCTCTAAAATACCAGTGCGCCATGGGCCCAGCTGGGTTCTGATCCGAGGATAGCGGTATGGATGGGCGTTTGAGTACATCAGCTGTCGTCCCAGGCTACGAGGCTTCAAATATGTTGACCTCCACCGTCAGCATCGAAGCAGCTGGCGGTGATGGCAGCGTAAAAGTTTCAAAGCGACCAAATGCTTTTCAGTGAAGAGTGAAAGGGCCTTGGTAAGGGTCGTCTGGGCACAAAATTAGCAAGCAGCTAGGGTTCCCTGAACGAAAAAATTTTGTGGAACTCGCCTCACGATGACTGTCGACGGTAATGCCTTAAGAATTGAATCAATATGGCAACACAATGTATTGCCACCGTCGAAATGCTTGATGTATGAGGCGCGTAGGAATAATGCCCGTTGTGCTGCCGCTGCTTCCAATGATGCCTTGTCCCTATGCTGGTTTCCTGAGCAGGGGAACAATAAGCTTGTCTTGCTTTAGCGCAACTCAGTTTGAGTACGAAGGGAAAAAAGGAACAGGTGACAGGGTGAGCGCTAACTTCCAACTGGTTTTATTTCCTGACCCTATTGCGCATTATAAAGCCCGCACAAAGCGCACGTGACGTAACAAACAAAAAATGTCACAGGTTCGCCCTAAGGGCGAAGCAATGAATGCGATAGCAACACAGCAATGTCATACGAAGTAAGGTGAGCGGCTTTGGTAGCAATATGAATTGTAGTAAACATGAGCTGATTAAGTAAGCAGGTGTGCTGCGGCGTAAGTAGACCGACATGAAGAGAGACTGGATGACCACGAGAAGGCGCGTGTGAAACGGTGGTGTTGATGAGAAGCGCTTCCCGTGGGCAGCGCGTGCGAAGGGACACACCTGTAGTGCTGCACTGCCGATCCGGGCAGCATTGCATGTGTAGCGTGCGTTGGAAAATGTGGCCCGACTATTACTAACTGAATGAACAAGCGTGGTGTGAGCGCGTACAAACAAACATGAATAGATCACACTGAATGACTGGAGACAACGACTGTCAAAACGCTGGCAGCGAGCGCATACGCCGCCGCGGGCGAAGGTACGTGCGGTCTATCGCTTCAACGGAAACTGAGCGGCGAATGCACGGCGCATAAAGGTCAGAGCTGTGTGGAGATAAGAGACGGTGTGGGAGAGCGAGCGACGAGCGCGGTTGTTGGCAGAGCAGAAATGCATAGATACGTAACTACATAGATACGTAACTCTAAAGACCCTAGTTTCTTAAGCTGCGCTGAAAATGTCATGCTATGCGCGCCGACGAAAGACGTTCCCCGACTGTGCGCCGACGAGCGCCCTCTGCCAAGGAGGAAGGAAACCCTCTGCACAAGCTCATGTTTCCCGATGTATTGCCAGATGGCGTCCATGTCTCACGCAGCGCCTCCTCAATTTTATCAATGCCAGCCAGATGCGGCCGATTCAACATAAAGGAAGCGCTGTCTGAGGCAGGGCAATACATAAATGGCCGCTTGATGAAATAATGCGGTAAAATGAAATCTGTTCAAACAAACCTTCATGCCAGGACGGAAATGGTACGAGAACAGCATCACGGGTGGCCGCGGTTCAGACCAGCACTCATGTAGTACGGCCGGCAGAAGACTATCGTCTTTCGACGACATTTGCAGCGAAGCACGCAGATACGCGGCAAATTTTTATCTATAGGGAACCTCACGGCGACGGCGACGGCAGAAATCCGGTTGAAGTGCCCATATAATTGCTATCGCAATAAAAGCATGCGAGTGCAGTTCACTGAAACTGTGTTGACAATCTAAGAAATTCACGTTCCTTGCTTGATAAAGCTAACGAGGGTGTGCTTACGCACATCTCACATTTCAAAATGGCATCAGCCTCAATAATCTCACGCGTCACTTGATTGTGGCTACGTCTTATGATGATGCATCTGTCAAGTAGTGGTTTGCAGCCGCAAGGTTTGCAATGTATGGCAAGGAACCCGCTTGATAAAATTTTGTTGTTAGCATTGTAATTATGCTCACGCGAGCGATCGTTAATACACCTACCGGTCTGCCCAATGTAGACCAACTTGCCCAATCTGCAGTACTTCTGAGGGGAACAACCTTCTTGCAATATCTGCACGGGGCAGAAACTGCCGTCCAGAGCAATGGGCTCTCTGCTGCCGCTGCTGCTAATGTTACCTTGTCCCAATGTCGGTGTCCTTGTATAATTGTGTTGTCCACGTCAGTGCTGACTGGTGCCCTGGGCAGGGATCTTCTTGCAATCTGGATACAATGTTCAAGTCCAGACGACACGTGTCATCGACGAAATCGCGAGGGGCGACAGCGGGTACAATCGGACTGACCGCCACGGTGCAGAAACTGCGTTCAGAGCAGCGCTCTCCGCTGCCGCTGCTGCCAATTGTATCGCATCGCACGCATGCGCACCAGCAGTGGGCGCAAGCCATCATCATGCCGCTGTCGGATGTACGATAGCGCACTCCCCCTCTTATTGACCGAGTGCGCTATAAATACCAACGCTCAATAAAACCGTGGGTTCACTGTTCACTCGCTGTGTCGACGCTTCACCATAGAGAAGCATACGAATTACAAGAGTGGCCACTCGAAAGCGGCAGAGCTACGCAGCTTGATGCCGCCCGCTAGAGGGCAATCCCTGTCTCCAAGGGAACGCGCCTACTAGTTAGTTACTGTAGTAACTTGTCTAGTGCACTATACCTCTATGTGGCTGTAGAAGTGGCTTACACTGGCTCGCAGTGCGGCTCTAAATCCGTCTTTATCGTCTGCGATTGGATAGTTCGAAATCGTCGATCAGTAGGGCTGCCATGACTATATAAGGTCAGCATGGCGTCGATGGCGGGATGGCGTGATCATGAACATGGTGTGATCAGGCAAGGCGACGCTATAAAATATGTGCGATAACGTCTCCGTGGCCTTCGCTGGGTTCGTCTGCCTGAACGTCTGTCTGCTTGGCTGCTGCATTGTAAGAACGCCTTCATTACGTTCTTTTTTCCCTTAATTACTTTCCAAATAGCTTATGTATTTGTCGCTTCAGCCATAAGTTGACATTTGTCGCATTGAGCTGTTCGGCGCAGAGAACTTTTTTGTGTTCTTCACTTCGCGCATTATGTTCGTGGGTTGCTTCACATTATGTAAGAAACAGCCATTTGTAATGCTTCGCAGCACGTTTCCGAGAAAATCGTTTCTTGGCGCGAGAAAGTGAGTCGGCACACGCCGGTACACGTAGTCTGAATTCAATCAATGCGTGTGCAGTTGTGTGAAAGAATGCGGTTATGCTTAGGATCGTTATTCGTGGCGTGCGCAGATTGCTTGAAGCCTTTGTTACGAGCGCAATTGGAGAGAACTTGCGAATTGAGAAGAATGTTTGTAAGCTGTGGCTACGATGTAGTCTGAATAAACACTCCTGCCTCAGTAGCACATGCATGGCACGGGAGGTTGCTTTCTCTTTTATTGCGATAGCAATTATATGGACACTTCAACCGGGTTTCTGCCGTCGGCGTCGCCGTCGCCGTGAGGTTCCCTATAGATAAAATCTTCGCCGCGTGCCGTATGCCCGAGCGGAAGCGTGCGGGGACGCGCGCTATCACGGAGAGCGAACGCACTCAATCTCCCACGCGCAAGCAAGGAAGCGGGAAGCCAGCGCCGGAGGGAGCGGGGGGGGGGGGGGGGGGGGGGGCACTTCCACTCTGCCAACAACCGCGCTCGTCGCTCGCTCGCACCGTCTCTTATCTCCACACAGCTCTGACCTTTATGCGCCGTGCATTCGCCGCTCAGTTTCCGTTGAAGCGATAGACCGCACGTACCTTCGCCGCTGCGGCGTATCCGCTTGCTGCCAGAGTTTTGACGGTCGTTGTCTGCAGTCATTCAGTGTGATCTATTCATGTCTGTTTGTGCGCGCTCACACCACGCTTGTTCATTTAGTTAGTAATAGTCGGGCCACATTTTCCAACGCACGCTACACATGCAATGCTGCCCGGATCGGCAGTGCAGCGCTACAGGTGTGTCCCTTCGCACGCGCTGCTCACGGCAGCGCTTCTCATCAACACCACCGTTTCACACGCGCCTTTTCGTGGTCATCGAGTCTCTCTTCATGTCGGTCTACTTACGCCGCAGCACACCTGCTTACTTAATCAGCTCATGTTTACTACAATTCATATTGCTACCAAAGCCGCTCACCTTACTTCGTATGACATTGCTGTGTTGACATCGCATTCATTGCTTCGCCCTTAGGGCGAAACAGTCACATTTTTTTTTAGCTGCGGCAATTGCACGTGACGCTTTTCGTGAAAGGGCGATGTGAAGTGCATGTAGGTGAAAATTTGTGCGAAGGCGGGAGAGAAGACATAACCAACACTTTTTTTTTTTTTTTGGTCATGCCGTACGGAGTCAAGTACTACGGGAATTACTGCTGTGTTGCGTGGTGCAGTAACCACGGCAGGACAGCGAGAGAGCGCAGTTGGCTGACAACTGTAGTGAGCAGCCTTCATTACTTGTTTTCTATGCAGCCTGAAACTACTACTTAATAAGAAAGGTTAGGCTTCAGAAGACGAGCGTTGTTTTCCTCTTTAATGCTAATGCTGTCTTCTGCAGTTTAGCTGTTTTGTGGGTTTTTTCATAATATCGCCTGTTTATTCCTTTTGTGAATTTTATTCTCAACATATGGCAGCTGTATTGACATGTCTTGCATTGTGAAGTGCACCCATGTTTTTGTACTTGCGTTCATCGAACATTGCGAAAAAAAACTGTGCATGCGCTTACTGAGAATATGACTTATTTAAGTTTCGTCTCTGCCAACACTTGTCATGTTTATTTAAAATGTCTGCATAAACACAGTGGCATCGTGTGCTTCCTCCTCTGGCGGTACAGCTTACACGAAGCTACTCGATGCATGCAAGCAACGTGTAAAAAAATCAAGATAAAGCCTCCGGGGTGTGTAGTCGCACCGAAGTGATCTTGGAGGCCGTGTAATTTTTCTAATCGCCAGAAAATAGCCTTCGAGATTGGTTTTTCTGAGTCTGAAGTAGAGCTCCAAGTCGGGCTAGTTGGTTGACATGCATGGTATAATTTTTTAACTGCGCTAACACACACTGACAAGGACGAGGCAGACAAGACGTGCGCAGACTCGCAACTGTTGCGAGTCTGCGCACGTCTTGTCTGCCTCGTCCTTGTCAGTGTGTGTTAGCGCAGTTAAAAAATTATACCATGTTTTCTGAGTCTGTGTAGATTCCACACACCCGCAGTAGTAAACGTTTATTCCATGAAGGGGATTGAAGGTTGAGTGGGTGGGGCCCTCAGTCCAGGACTCCACTGGCCTTAGCGGCTCGCTGGGCTTGGTCGAGGAGAGCCAGTTGGCTCTCCCGTTCCGTGCTAGCAAGCCAGGTCTCCCACTGCCTGTTTCTGGGTATTTGCCCTAATTTGGGGGAATTGATATTTAGGGGCCGCGAATTGCACTCCCATGTAATGTGGGCAAGAGTGGGCCGCTCTCCGCACCATGGACAGATGTCCACGTATTGTGTGGGACTTATAAGGTGTTGTCGGTATAGATTTGTGTACGTGTTCGTTTGTAGTCGGCGCCAGTCACGAGCCTGTTCCCCGGTAAGGTCCGGGTGCGGATTACTAAATTTTTGGCGGTCACGTCGCTGGTTTTCCAAGATGTCACGTGAGCTTGTTAGAGGTTCGTCGATAGGACTCGTCGGCGCTCGGATGTGAAATACGCGAGCTAGCCGATCCGCCCTTTCGTTTCCCTCCAGTCCCGTGTGTGCTGGGCACCACACAATGGTATGATATTCTTGTAAGCCATGTCCCAAAATGTTTAAGGCCGCCTTGGGGATGTTTCCAGTTAAATAGAGGCGGCAGGCTACTTGGGAGTCTGTGAGTACCGAGGCTGACTCTCCTCTCCGGTCTTTATCCTTGATGGCTAGGGCGATTGCTACCGCCTCCGCCGTACTGGCTGAGTTTGCTTTGGTAGAGGCTGCTACGGTCGATCGTTGGCTTACAGCCGCTAGGCAGTATCTGTTATTTTGTATTTTAGCTACGTCCGTGTAGATCGTTCCGGGGTGCGAGCCGAAGCGCTTTTGTAGATTCTTAGCCCTTGCCTGCCTTCTAGGTTGATGATATTTAGGATTCATGTTTTTGGGTATTGGAGAAACTGTTATTCGATTCCGTATTTCTCGGGGCATTGGGGTGGTTTCCTCGTTTAGGTACTGGGGTCGTAGGGGATACCCTAAGCGCTCGAGCAGGGCCCTGCCTGTTGCGGTGATATTGAGCCTTTCCCTTTGAGATATTATTACCGCGGATGCGTGCTCTTCGTACGTGTTGTGCAAACCTAGGGCCTCCAGTCTATCTGTGGCGGTATTTTTAGGTAGCCCCAGGGCGGTTTTGTACGCCGTGCGTATCAGAATGTTGATGGCTCGTATTTCAGTGTTTGTAGGGTGCTGGTAAGGTAGGCTGTACGTCACCCTGCTGATTATGAAAGCTTGTATCAATCTGATTGTTTCGTCTTCTTTAAAGCCCTTCCTGTGGAAAGTTACCCTGTGTATCATTCGGGCCACCTGTTGTACTGTAGATTTAAGCAAGAGTAGGGTGTGATCTACTCTGCTGTTACTTTGTAACCAGAGGCCCAGAATTCGCAGTTTTTGCACTTGCCGTATTGGTTGGCCTTGGAGTGTTAGCCGGATCTCTGGTTCTGTGCGCGTGTATTTTGCTTTAATTCGAATAAATTCCGATTTCTCCGGCGCGCAGCACATGTCCGCCATGTCTGTGAAGGATTCTACTTTGTTTATTGCCTCCTGTAGGGTGTTTTCCTTATGCCCACTTGAGCCTGTCGAGGCCCATAAGGTAATATCGTCCGCGTACAGTGCGTGACCTAGATCTGGTATTGTCTCCAGGGACAGAGCGAGTCTGCGCATTCCGATGTTAAATAGCAGTGGTGACAAGATGGAACCCTGCGGTGTGCCTCTGCCTGGTACCTGTATTTCTTCCGATCGGAGTGAGTCGACACCTATGGTGGCCGTGCGATCTTGCAGAAAAGAGCGTATGTAGGCGTATGTTTTCGAGCCACAAGCTAATTCTTTCAGCTCTTCCAGTATGAGCTGGTGCGATATGGTATCGAACGCTTTCTTAAGGTCTAGCGCTACCACTATTCTATCGGAGCTGCTGGCTGAAGGGTTTAGGACTTCGTCTTTTAGCATGAGGAAAATGTCTTGGGCGGATAGATGGGGCCGAAATCCAAACATTGAAGTTGGGAAGAGTTGGTTGCTTTCTATGTGAGCGGTTAAGCGCGTTAGCACGACTTTCTCAAATAGTTTCCCTAGGCAGGATGTGAGGGAGATTGGTCGTAGGTTTTGAAAGTTTTTGGCCTTCGCGTGTTTGGGTATGAGAATTATTTTAGCCTCTTTCCACTCTCTCGGCACCAAGCCGGTGTCCCAAACCTCTGTGTTAAAGAAGTCTGTGATTTGATGAAGGGTTTCGTGACTAAGATTTCTTATCATAGCATTAGTGATTTGATCACTGCCTGGGGCTGTCTTTTTCTTTAGGGATTGCGCTGCTGCATGTACCTCCGCTACTGTTATTAGGGCATCGAGCTCATCGTTAGCTGCGCCGTCGTAGGCAGGGTAGTGCTGCTTTTGGGGAGGGTTTCCTATATAGGTTTCTCTAAGTTTCCGCAAAAGTTCCTCATCCGTACCTTCGAATTCGCTAGCTATTTGCCTTAGCGTTCTGGATGTGGCTGTTTTAGTGCCTGATAGGTCCATCATACTGCGGAGTATGGCCCAAGTTGTTTTTGTGTGCAGGGTGCCCTGCATGGACGCACACAATTGTATCCAATTGTCATCATCCAAATGTTGGGCGTATTCATTCGCCTCTTGGGACAGTTTCGCTATTCTAAGTTTTAGTTTTCGATTATGCCTCTGTCGTTTCCATCGTTTTATGAGGCTACGCTTGGCTTCCCAGAGATGCAGTAGATGTGAGTCTACTGCCGGGACGTCGTCCGTTAGCGCCACCTTCTTGGTGGTCCGTCTATAGGCCGTCCGTATTTGTTCTGCCCAGGTCGCCGCATTGTTTAGCTGAGTGTTTGGTTGATTCTGCCGATACGCTTTCCAGTCAGTGATCGTTGCTTGGCCTCGTGGTCGTCTAATCTTGGGCGAGTTTACCGAAATGCTTATGATGCTGTGGTCGCTACCTAGGTTTTCCTCGAGGTTAGTCCAGCTGATTCGGTCTAAAGTATTTGCAAACGTGAGGTCTGGAAAAGTATCTCTCGTGACGCTATTTCCTGTTCGCGTAGGAGAGTCCAGGATGGTGACTAGCCTCATATTGTGGTCCTCCATCGCCTCCACGAGGTTGCGACCTTTAGGAGAGTCCCTCGGATACCCCCAGTCTGTGTGTGGCGAGTTGAAGTCCCCAAGTATTAATATTTTATCCTGATTTCGTGCTAGGGATTTTGCATGCCAAAACAGATCTTTGAAATTGGCGGATCGTTCCCTTGGGGGGCTATAGATGTTGATTATGATGGTTTTGGATTTGCTGCGTTTACAGGGCCAGATAGTTAGAATTTGGTGCTGAATATTTGTTTGGGACATGTAGCTTACACTCACTGCGATGTCTTTTCGAACCAGCGTTGCGATTTTTGGGTGGTCGGGGTGGGTGTAGTAAACATAGCCCAGTAGGGTGTGTATTTTATTTCCTAGTTCCTGAATACATATTATGTCTGGCTGGATTGGCGCCGTTTGCATGAAGTGGGATAATGCGGCTATCTTATTGTGGAGAGTGCGACAATTCCATTGCCAAATTTCCAGGGTTTCGTTTGAATTTGGACGTCGATTAGCCATGATTAGTACCTTCGCTGTCCGTCGTCTCTATAGCCTTCAGGCGCCGCGTTGGGGCTCCCGGGCTAACATTTGCTCGCTTGCGCATGGCGCCGCGTACGCTGTTGACGGATTCATCTACATAGGTTTTTAATTTTTGTAGCTCGCTGCACATTTGTTGTTGGAAATTCTGCATTTGCTGCGCTAAAATTGCGATCTGATTGGACAGCGTGTCCTGATTGATGGGTTTTGGCTTCGCAGATTCCTTAGCTATCACCAATTCCGTATTTTTGGGTATGGTTTGAGTTTGGGTGGAGCGGAGTGCGGCCAGCTCTTGTTTGATTTCGGCTAAGCTAGCTTTAAGGAGTTTGTTTTCGGCAAGAATGCGTTGGTATTCGGGACTTTCAGTTATGGCTTTGGCAGTGGATGACGCAACTTGCGCCCAGCTTACCTGTGGGTTGGTTTGTTGCTGGCCTTTCTGTACGGCAGCCCTGGACTTTGTAGAGGGTGTTTGGGAGAGATTTGTGGGTTTTGAGAAAGGGAAAGTTTCATGGCGGCTCGTGCTGCGATGTCTGGATCCCGATCGAGATCTTGAGCTGGATCTTGATTGGTGTCTCGCTCGCGGAGTGCGGCTGCCAGATCCGTGTCCGAGTCTCGGGAATTCTTGGTCTCTGTAGGCTGCTTCTTCCTCTTCCGAGCTGAACCATCGGGATGGATGTTTATGTTGCAGCTTGCTACTGGTATGTGGTACAGTTTTCGAGGATGGTTTGTTGCGCCGAGATGCGTTGGTGTGCTGCAGGCGACGGTTTGGCTTGAGTCTTTTTTTGCAGCTACGGTCTCCTGTGAGGTGTGGCTCCCCGCACATGGCACAGCGTGGGGTGCATTGGTGCCCTTCCGTGGGGTCCGATGTGCCACACGTGCGGCACACTTGGAGTTCTGGTTGTGGGCACACGTCTGTGCGGTGTCCCACTTGTTGGCACAGTTTGCAGACTTGCACCGTATTTTTGTAAGGGTAGCACGCTAGCTCTCCTCCTTGGTAGTAGACGTAGCGTGGTACAAACGTACCGTAGAATGTGATCACTGCAGTCTTTGAGTCTCCGAGCATGCGGGCTTGAATTATTTCCACACCTTGGGATCGGATACGTAAGTTGACCTTGAGGGTGTGGGGCGGTATGCCATGCACTACGCCTCGTCTCCGGTGGCCACGTACGCGTTCACTGCATGCGGCCTGCCGTTGATGACGATGGAGGTAACTTCTTGCAAAGGGGTCGATACGATAAAAATATTTGAGCCCGGTTTAATACGGAGCATCAAGTGCTCACCTTGTACGTGGCCGTTGCATGCTTCGATGACCGCTTCGGCGAGCAACGGGCTGGTGAGGGATCGGATTGGAAGTCCTTGGTGGGGTCTTATGACGACCTTGAAATCGTCGCGTGGCAGTGGTGGAAGCTTGCGGTATTTTGGCCGTCGTCGGTTATTCCCGGAGGCGTTCTGGCCTTGAGCAATTTCGGAGCTGGGTCCGTTTCTCGATGCTTGTTGTTGGCGTTCCTTTGCTTGCGCTTTACGCTGTCGCAGGGTGAGTACCGTTTGCCAGTCCTCTTCTCCAGCGTTTAGTGTTCTCGTCGGACCGCCGCCGCTGTAGCTGCTGCTTGGTCCTGTGGTCATGGGCTTGGATGCTTGGGGTTCGGTGTCACGGCAATCCATGCCTTCAGTGTCTTCTTCGTGGCCTCCGCGGCTCCGATCTGGGGGATTCTTCGCGTCCTCTGCGCCAGACGCAGGTGTTTGCGCCGCCATCTAGGGCCGCGTTCCTCGGCGTTCCGCCGGGCGCTGCCGCTACCACCTACGCTCCGGTAGGCTTGGCGTGGCGCTCACGAGGTTGATGACTTCTGAGGTCCGTGGTGGGATGAAAAACGGTCCCTGGTCCAGAAATTTGGTATCCACAGGTTCCGCTTGCATTCATGGATCGAATGGTGTCGGTCAATCCGGTGTTTTGAAGAAAAGTTAGCTGAAACGCATAGGTATTCCAAGAACGATGTGAGCGCGTCTGCCTCATGCGGGGCGCTGCGCGCGTCTCCACACCCGCAGGTGCGCTGCGAACCCGAATCAGCTAAAGTCCCTATATAAGAAAGGTACCGCCATCCTTTGATAAACGCCGCTTCTCTCTCTCCTGTATCTCCGATTGGACGATGATAGCGCGCGCTTTTCACGTCTTTATATTTTGTTTTTTCCGCCTCAGAGCCATGTTATAAGTCCTCTGCGCAGCCGCAGTCTCCGGCGGCGGTGCGCACCCAGCCTGAAGGTTCAACGTGGACTTTCTAGGTGCGCCACCGTCGACTTGGCTTTCGCAAGCAAAAAGTAAAGAAATAAAAGTTGCAGTGGCTTAGCTCGGCTATGCCAGAATATACGTAGCGTTAGCAAAGGTTCAGTTGATTATTCTTAGCTTATTCTTAAGATTATTCTTAAGATAAGATTATTCTTATGAGTCAAGCTTCTCCGTTCTTCTGCGCTGTTGAGCAGCATTTGCGCTCTCCTTCTCCATGGCTATACCACACTGGCAAACGCCAGTCAGAAGCGCAGCGGCTCCAGCGCAGTGTCAGACGGCGACTGCACAGCGAGCGCGCGCCGGCGCCAGTGCGTCTACCACGGCTACGACGTCACTCCTCTGGAATGCGCAGACCGGCGCCGGTGATCCGCGCGCGGCGGCGGCGGAGTGCGCGAGAGGTGCTGGCTCCGGTGGCTCTGGTGCGCATGCCATGTGACATCACTGACCCTTGCGCATGCGCTGCACGGCTCTTGATGTGCCGCGCTACAGTGGCTATTCTAGCCACTGTAGCCGCGCGAAACGGGCTTGGCTAGGCCAGTGTAGCTAACGCTACAAAAAGCAAGCGCTTTAGGAGAGCAGGCGGTGGAGGAAAGAGTAGATGGCGGTACTTTTCTTATATAGGGACTTTAGAATCAGCCGCAGGGGTCTATGGAAGTGTCCTCTCTTATCCTTGTATCTGTTACTCTATGGCTTGTTGTGTCCCGAATCGACCGGGCGCATTCTTTGATTGTTTCCCATCGAGGCAGGCCCTTTCATGAGCGTCGCCGAGACGGTGACAGTGCCAGACACCGATGAGACGGGCAAACAAGCACCCCAACTCGGCAGTGCCCATTCTTTGGGTGCTTCCCCCGATGCCATCCCTTTCATCAGCGTCGTCCAGACGGCGACAGTGCCCGACAGCGGCAGTGACGCCATGACAAAGAAGCTCACTTAGAAGCGACCGTCCACAACCGCCACCCTTCGTTAGACGCGGGGATTAGTGCAAAGGCCATTCTCCCGACCCTGGAAAGATGACCGTCGGAGGGCAAGAAACAGGTCACCGACTTTCGTGGAAGGAGTGTCAACCCCCTGTTTCCGGATTGCCTCGTCCTTGCTTCGAAGGTGCAACATTAGAGGCGGAGTTCAGCGAACAAGACGGCCCGTCTGATTGGCCGTATCATGGTCATCTGATTCCCTAGCCGGGTCAACTAGGGAAGACCGATGTTTTATAAGGAGACACCCTGAGTGCAGTGGTGTGTCCTGACCTGTTCTGATATGTGCTCAGACATGTAGTGAGCTGCGACTTTCAAAGTGCTCCCCCCCCCCCCTCCCCATGGAGTGGGCTTCCATATTTGGAGCCACTGTAAATATGTAGAATAAACCATTTTTTCTATCGCTCTTACTCCCGGACGTACTCATCCCTTTGGCTGAAGGATCACCGGCCTAAACGCTACCGAGTCTCAACAACCCGTTCCCAACAAACTGGCAGCAGCGGCGGGATAAATGCAAATCTCCGAACCGACCCGCAACAAACTGGATGGCAGCGTTGAGATGAATCCAAACCCCGAGCCGCGAGCAACTGGATGGCCGAGTTGAGATCGACCCTTCAGCCAACGCCAGTCACCAACAACTGATTCACGAGCGACTGGACGACAGCGGCAAGATGGAACCTACAGCCAACGCCAATCGCCAACTGGCTCGCGAGTGACTGGATAAACGCAGCGCATCATGACTGCACGGTACAGGGTGAGTGCCTGGCTTTGCGCTTGAGTCATCGGATCTTTTAGCCTAGACTTTCTAAAAACCGATGAAGCGTGTACAACTGCCCATTTTGATACTGTGGTTGTTCCGCATCCAAGCAGAAAGCAGCTTTCAGCATAGATCTGAACCAGCTACTAAAGTCAGACCTCATACTTGTGTGCGAGTAATTGGGAGGTAGAGACCTACCGGAATTGTAATCAGTTAAAGGCGACCCAAGATTTACGTTGTCTTGCAATTGATTCGATGCGGTGGAGGAGAACTTGGGGACTTGGCACTACTTCTGTGTATAGGCGTTTGGTTTCTGCTATATTTTCCAGGCTTCAATTTCTCTTAGGAAAACAGAATTGAACCACTGGTAGTTTTTTACTTGCATTGCAATTTTTGCGGGTTTCGCAGCAAGTATTGTGAATAGCTGAGCCAAAGCCTAAAGTAGTGACCATGAACCTCATTAGTTCGACGAGAGCTAACCTGTTGCAGTTGTGTGAAGAGCTCGACGTAGAGGTAGAGAATGACATGTCAGAAGCCGAAATTAGAGCTATTTTAGAATGCAGCCGTGATCAGAAATACTTTGAACACTTCGGCAACTTAATTCTGAAAGAACAAGAAAACGAGGAGCATGAAGAGCGAGAAAGGCAGGAGTATGAACGAATTAACCAGGAACGAATCAAAATTGCAGAGGAACAAAGTAGGCAGGTGAGGAAAGAGATAGATGCTCTCAATCAAGAGATTGAAAGATTAGAACGGGGTTTTAAAGTGGAGCAGCAGGTATGTCAGGCACCCGCAGAAATATCGCACAGAAAGTGTGAAGAAGTTGCGCGCACGGTTCTACCGATGGTAGAAAGAGAGGCTGATTCCCGTGAGCCTAATGGTACGTTCACAGGGGAGGCCAGATCCGTAGACCGTGACGTAGTTCTTGAGGAGCCCGTTAATGGGGACCGTATTGAGCGCGACGAGATACTGAGTCAATGGAATACTAGAGAAGCAGCTAGGCCAGCTGTGGACGATTTGGCACAGTTATCCAGGGAGTACGTCGCGAAGGTAGCTCTTGCAGAAGCCCGAAGTGGCCCCGAGTCGTCAGACAAGAGCACCAGTGCGGAGTCCAATCGGTCAAAAGGGTGCGCTATAGCACAATGTAGGCAGGGCAGTGCAGTTGTGGACAGCTCCCATGTATACGAGCTACTTTGCGCAAATGAAAATAGCTACATTGTCCCTGAGTGTTTGAAGCTCTCCGCCAGTCGAGATAGCATTGAGAGGAATGATTTACCCGCAAATCATTCAGACTGTGCGGTTGAGACGGAAATAGTGACCGATGAATTAAGTGCCGGTCAGCACGAGATTCAAGCGGAAGGCTTGAAAATGAGCACTAGTAAGCGTGCTAGGATGAAGCGGCGTCGCAAGCTCAGCAATGCGGCAGACAGGGCAACGCGGCCGAATAAAGGCGCTAAACCCAGTGGGGAGCGCAGTCAAATAGTTCGAACGGCGCGTTTGTTCCTTGGAATGTTTGCAGACAGGGCGCGTCCGAACCGCCAGACAAGAAAGAAAAGAAAGGGCCGATCGGCGCGAAGGTGGACAAAAGCGAATGTGGCGCGAAGGGGGCAATTATGTTCCCCCTCGTTCGGTTCTTTTCGTGGTGTGTTAGGCATGACACTGGAGGGCGAGCCGGGAAGGCGACGCGAATCGGTCACGCGCGGCAGCGAAGCCGTCGCACGGCGCCCAGAAGGCATGAGGCCTGTTTGTACAGTGTCGGGGGTGGGCAGCGAGGAGAATAACCTCGTGCCCTTTGTATTCCCTCGTTAACAAGACAAGTTTTCAGACCGCGCCCGCCTCGAGTACGGCTTAAAGATTTGCCGCAACCGTAGGCCATACGGAATGAAAAGCCGCAGTACATGTTTTGTGGAAACAACAGTTTGTTTGTTTCTTTATTTTTTGTGTTTGGTTAAATGTTTTGAGATCTCCGAGACTAGATCTCATTTCGATATGCAAGTTTCGAGCTTGGTTTAAATTCTTTGTTTTAGAAACTCACTGATGTATGTTTGAAACTTTGTTTTTTCGACATTTCTTCTTCTTTTTTTTAAGCAGATGGTCTTTATTTTTGTATGTGAGATACGCTTGCAGTGTCAGGTCCAGGCTATTTGTTTGAAGCCTGTAGTGACACACTTGATTATCAGTTTACTTTTCGGTAGTGTTAGCGCATAATTAGGCAAGATTTTTTTGTTGTTGTTTCTTTAGTATGTGTCCTTTGTGGACGGGAGAAAGAAATTGTTAGTGCGCGAGTCGCACTTATTACTTGTGAATTTTGTCCGCAAATTTAAAGCGACTCTGACAGTACATCCATGATGCTAATGTGGCTCTGAGTGGCCCTAGTACGTCCGATACTAGCGGATGCAAGACTGTTCATTGCGCTTGTGCTGCGTACGATATTTAATTTATGATTTATTTAGAGCATTTTCGAATATTCTACCTTTGCTCTCTGCAGCACGACGATCTAGTTTTGGTGAACTCAGAGGTTCGTGAGAGCTCGCTTTGGCGGCACAAAATTTTGGGTCCAAATTATTGGGACAAGCGAGGCCTGGTGGATTTAAACGGATTTCGGGCGCTTGAGCGCTATGTGGTGCTTTGTCACCAGGACTGCTCTTCTCTGTCGGAGGTTGCGAGAAGATTGTGAATCCTGGTCTAATCTTAATATTGTGGGCTTCAGCGAAGGTTCAGTGATTTGATGGCTGCTTTGGTGCTATTATTAGATAAGGGCAGGCGCGTTGATTTGCTCGCTAAACCCGATGGCTCTCGGTGCGAGCACGGCGCTTTCCTTTGCCCTGTGGTTCGTGTGTGTGCTTGTGTATTCCCAGGGAGAAGGCCACAACGAGGTTAATGCTGGGACCACATGCTCGAGTGTCTCATCGGCCATCATTACAAGAGGAAACAACGAGCTCTCGACCAACCACCGACGCTTCGGGCAACCTGACAGCTGGTCACCCTCAGGTCGGATCTTCCGGCGGGGGAGGAGTGTTGCGTCCCGAATCGACCGGGCGCATTCTTTGATTGTTTCCATCGAGGCAGGCCCTTTCATGAGCGTCGCCGAGACGGTGACAGTGCCAGACACCGATGAGACGGGCAAACAAGCACCCCAACTCGGCAGTGCCCATTCTTTGGGTGCTTCCCCCGATGCCATCCCTTTCATCAGCGTCGTCCAGACGGCGACAGTGCCCGACAGCGGCAGTGACGCCATGACAAAGAAGCTCACTTAGAAGCGACCGTCCACAACCGCCACCCTTCGTTAGACGCGGGGATTAGTGCAAAGGCCATTCTCCCGACCCTGGCAAGATGACCGTCGGAGGGAAGGAAACAGGTCACCGACTTTCGTGGAAGGAGTGTCAACCCCCTGTTTCCGGATTGCCTCGTCCTTGCTTCGAAGGTGCAACATTAGAGGCGGAGTTCAGCGAACAAGACGGCCCGTCTGATTGGCCGTATCACGGTCATCTGATTCCCTAGCCGGGTCAACTAGGGAAGACCGATGTTTTATAAGGAGACACCCTGAGTGCAGTGGTGTGTCCTGACCTGTTCTGATATGTGCTCAGACATGTAGTGAGCTGCGACTTTCAAAGTGCTCCCCCCCCCCCCCCCCCCCATGGAGTGGGCTTCCATATTTGGAGCCACTGTAAATATGTAGAATAAACCCTTTTTTCTATCGCTCTTACTACCCGGACGTACTCATCCCTTTGGCTGAAGGATCACCGGCCTAAACGCTACCGAGTCTCAACAACCCGTTCCCAACAAACTGGTAACAGCGGCGGGATTAATCCCCGACCCGCAACAGGCTTCACTTCGGCAAGCTCAGAATGGTACATGGTGTCGGAAGTGGTGAAGCCTGCTCCTCACGAATTCCACTAAAGGTGGTCAGCCGCCGACGGACGTCCTGGATTTCCCTTCAGCAGTCATGGAAAGCATCAAGCCTCCGGAACCATTGAACACATAGGGAAGCACCGAGAAAAGCTGGAAGCTGTTCCAACAAAGGTTCGAACTCTTCTTGGATGCAACGTCACTTGACAAACCATGGTCGGAACGACAAAAACTGCACTCCTTCTAAGCGTAGCCGGCGAAGATGCGTTAGAGATCGACAACAATTTTTCGTTCTTTGGGAGGGGAAAGTAAACATGACTACAAATTGGTCGTCGCCAAATTCCAGGGGTATTTCGGTGAGCAGGAAAGCGAACTTCACCAAAGGTACGTGTTTCGTACGCGCGTGCAGCAGGAGGCCGAACAGTTTCTACGAGAAGTCAAGAAACAGGCCAGGGTTTGTAATTTCGGTACCTTAACCGTTGTCATGGTTCGGGACCAAATCTTTTTTGGAACAAACTCCCCGAAGCTGCGGGAAAAAATGCTCAGAGAAAAGAAGTTATTCCTGGAAAGTGCTATCACCTTATGCAAAGCATCCAAAACCGCAGCTCACCCAAACGAGATATGGTCTATAAGGCTGGCCTGCAGCTTAACATCAAAAAATGCTTCTTTGCTGCTCGTAAGCTTACCATCTTAGGCCACGTCGTATCCGAAGAAGGCGTGCTTCAGGATCCTGCAAAACTCCACGAAGTTGCAGAGTTCCCCACACCCACCAACCTGAAGACACTACGCAGTTTCGTCGGCCTCTGCTCCTATTTTCGCCGCTTTGTGAAGAACTTCGCTATGATCATCGCCCCTTCGTCTCAACTGCTGACTGGAGACAACACCCTATCCGTCTGGTCGAAAGCATGCGATGACTCGTTCCCAACCCTTCGCCATCTGTTCACCTCTCCTCCCATTCTGCAACATTTTGACCCTGCTGCCCCAACTGAAGTCCATACCGATGCTAGTGAAGTCGGCCTTGGGGCGGTTCTTGCCCAACGCAAACGTGGTGTTGAGGAATACGTCGTTGCTTACGCTAGTCGCACGCTGGCAAAGGCGCAACTAAACTACTCTGGTAAAGAAAAGGAGTGTTTAGCCATACTCTGGGCCCTTGCGAAATGTCGCCTTTATTTATACGGCCGCCAATTTCATGTAGTAACAGACCATCATGCGCTGTGCTGGCTCTCCTCATTTAAGGACTCCTCTGGCCGCCTCGCACGCTGGGCACTCCGTTTTCAAAAGTACGACATCCGGCTCGTGTACCACTCTGGATGCAAGCACACCGATGCCGACGTTCTCTCCTGCTCGCCAATTTCAGCTGACGTACACAGCCTTTGCCCACTCAACTTTGTGCTGTCAGCAATTGCCATCGATGACATGCGCTCTGAGCAGAGCAAATGCCCGTGGATTTCTTCGCTTTTGGAGTTCTTGCTGATCCTGCCATTGTTGCAGCATCTAGGACTCTACGGTGACGGGCGCATCACTTTGTTATTCGAGACCAACTCCTCTACCATCGTAACTATCTCCCCGAGGGTTGGCAATGGCTCCTAGTAAGCCCGCGTCATCTTCGGGCTGCTTAAATTTATGCGCATCGTCTCACACCGATCTCCAATGTGCACATGGTAGCGTGTTCAAGACCTACACCCGTCTTAGGCTCCGGTGTTATTGGCCTGGCATGTAAAAGTACGTCCGCTGCTGCCTCGACTGCCAGCGCCGAAACTCGGTCCCTAATTCCACTGCCGCAGCTTTACAGCCACTTCCTTGTCCATCCCGTCCTTTTGATCACGTCGGAATCGACCTTTACGGTCCGCTTCCTTGTATCGGGGCTGCCAACCGCTGTTAGCCAGCGCCACCACTCACAAACCTTTGGTTTGTGAGTGGTGGCGCTGGCTAACACTCCCAGGGTTAGTTCTAGTTGTAACACATAAATACCCTAGAAAGCGGATGGGAAAACGGCTCCGCGGTAGCTCAATGGTGAGAGCATCGCACGTGTAATGCGAAGACGTGGGTTCGTTCCCCACCTGCGGACAGTTGTTTTTTTCATCCGTTTTCATTTCCATTATATTATCATTTCTTTGATTCAATTAGTAAGTACAAGCAATTTCCCCTATGTTGTTCTTGGTGTCATTGTTTGTTGGCTTCTTATGATACAAACCTGTTATTGCAATGTAGTAGCAGTTAAAATAAGAATTTGGATTGTTAAATCTTTGTGCCATATTTTTAGCATAAATCGATCCTACAATAAAATATAATAAGATTGACGTACATGAATTGAAAGTACTGTTTAGTGGTAAGAGTGCTGAAATCTGTTCATGCAATTGCGTTGTGTGTAAGCATAAAACTTTATTACTTCCATTTTTTTCCAGACCACAGCTCCAGCTCGGATAACTCCACCTCGTCTGTGTTAGGGTATGCAAAATGTGCTGCCGTCAGTCTTTCAACCGGTCTCGCTTAATGATATTTTTTGAATGAGTAATCACAGATAACTGCTGCGAAAAACGATTTGCGTTGGCAAGATTGCCTCATGCGAAGTAAAAAAACATGAATTTTGCTATTCAGAAATTGTAAGCAGCTTCACGTATATGCGCCTATATAATTTGCAGTTTGTACTGTAGATGCGAGATACTCAGGTCTGCAATATTATTTTTGTGTATTGTATCTCTTGAAGTACAAATGTTGCTAATAAAATTGCAAAATAAAGCACATTTCACTGCCTGTTATTCTCCTACCGAAACGCAATAGCCACACGCTATGGCATGCTGGCTCACGTATAATGACGGAATAGGGTAAAATTTTAGCAAACACAGATGTGCTGCTGGCATTTATTCAATACATGAACCACACACGCAAAAGGAAATTGTCATTACAAAAAAGAACAGGCTGAAAATTGCAGCCGTTAGAATAATGCAGACTGTAGCAGCAAACGGAACTCATGCTAGTTTCCTTTTTCGTCTGCCGAGAAAATCGCACACTCGTCGAGCGCATTGCAGATAAGCTAAAGCCCCTATATAAGAAAAGTACCGCCATCTACTCTTTCCTCCGCCGCCTCCTCTCCTAAAGCGCTTGCTTTTTCTTTACTTTTTGCTTGCGAAAGCCAAGTCGACTGTGGCGCACCTAGAAAGTCCACGTTGAAGCTCAGGCCGGGCGCGCGCCGCCGCCGGCGACTGCGGCTGCGCAGAGGACATTCAGCATGGCTCTGAGCCGAAAAAAAAAAGTAAATATAAAGAAGTGAAAAGCGCGCGCTATCATCGTCCAATCGGAGATACAGGATAACACAGGAGAGAGCGAAGCGGCATTTGTCAAAGGATGGCGGTACTTTTCTTATATAGGGACTTTAAGATAAGCGGGATGGCCGCGCCCCCCTCGCGCATCAGCAAAACCGTTGCCATAACAGCAAACTTCACTTTTGTTTTCATTTTTTTTCTCAGAAGCATGGCCTACCAAGCACCAGGGGAGAAATTGGCGCTCGTGATGCAATTCCCGTTTACCTGGGGAGTATACCAGCTGACTGTTGCGACGCCGGTTCCTTCAAGCTCGACCGGCGTTACTGCTGGGTAGCGTGGCGTTCTCGGCAGACTGCAGGCGTCCGGTAGACCATAGCGACCAGGCAGGGGCAAGACAATTCCTTAGAGCGAAACTTGCAGTTTATTTCATGGTTGATGAAGGTTAAAAAAGAAGACAATGAAAAATACATAGTGGGGCCGCTTAAATAGGCCCGCTAACATCGTAGGCGGGATTTCGCCGACGTCAACGTCACGTGACAGGTACTGAGTCCAGTCGGGGGTGCGGCAGCTGCTCCCGCTCTCCTAGGCAACGTTTCGGGGGCTTGCCTCCGATAGCGGTGACTTGAGGCTTCTGTCGTGCATCGTTCGCTCTCTGGGAGATCTCTGGGAGCTATCTGGGTGCACGTACGCAAAGGGCCTGGTAAACAATGCGACACCAGGCCCCGGTGGTACACAGTTTGGGGAAGGCGGAACCCCTCGCCTGCAGGGCGCACACACACACACACACACACACACACACACACACACACACACACACACACACACACACACACACACACACACACACACACACACACACACACACACACACACACACACACACACACACAAAGGAGGCCATAAATCACTGCGACTCGCCCGCCAGATTGAGGACTACTCGAGACTTCCATAGCAAATCAGGGATTCACCCTCTGTTGGTTTAGGCATGGGCCTCCGATAATTCCCCTTGCACGGGGCGTCACATGTTAATCGTAACGACCGGGCTGTCATACGTCAATCGTAATCCTTTTTGACACGGGGCGTGACATGTCAGTCGTAACAGCATCTCCAGCGGGGGAGGAAGATCCCGACGCGTAGGGGCCAGCAGCCACTGGACGAGGGATCGGCGTTTCAGCAGCAGAATTTCCCTCCGTGGTGACGAACCCTTGGTTCGTAGCTTGTAGATTCCCTGGAGTCGTTCATCAGTTCTCGGGGCGCTCTTGTGTGCCTTTTCTCCCTGGTCCGGTCCGGTGAAACAGGATTTGCATACAGGTCTCGCAACTTTTCGTCTTCTGTTTGGGCACGCAATCACTCCAGAACAGTGCTGGACCCACAACCACAAACAAGCGAGCACAAGGCCACTCTCCCCCAAGACACACCAGGCTTTACAAAAAAAAAGAAGAAGAAACTGCTACTGCTTTCTCATGCCTTTCGCGCGTCCTCCCCCCTAAACACTAAAAACAGCCATTTCCTGAAAGCTTTAGGACGTGATTACTAAATCCGCTAACAATCACCTACAACTATGCGATAATAAAAAAACGTATGAAAAAGAATACCAACGTAAAAATGACACGGAAACCAGAGTGGACATGAGGCTAGCGATACACTAGGGGCAACGACTCAGACCATCTGCATTTTTACTCAGACCATCTGCAGTTTACCTTTCTTGTAGCGAATGTCAAAATTGTACTGCTGAAGTACTAAGCTCCAGCGCAAGAGACGGCCGTTTTGGGGGGACATTGATTGCAGCCACGTAAGAGGACAGTGGTCCGTCTCGATGGTGAACCTTGAACCCACAATGTAACAGGCTACCTTCTGCACCACCCACACAACGCAGGCACATTCTTTTTCAGAAGCACTGTATGCTTCCTCGTGAGCAGTGAGCTTCCGACTGGCAAAGAGTACAGGGTGCTCCTCGTCATTATCTCCCTTTTGACAAAGCACGACACCCATTTCACGATCACTCGCGTCGCACTGAACAATGAACGGCTTAGAATAATCCGGCGCGCTTAACACTGGTTGACTCGTCAGAGCCCTCTTCAGTGTACAGAAAGCCCTTTTCTTGGCTTCGTCCCACTGTATGGTTTGTGCTTCTGTTTTTCTCAGCGCATCTGTCAGAGCGCTTGCAACATCGGAGTAACGCGGAATATATCTTTGGTAATATCCTGCCACTCCGAGAAATGACCGAATATCCCGTTTAGTGCGAGGTTGTGGAAAACTTTCGATCGCAGCTAGTTTGACCTCGGAAGGCCGGCGGCGGCCTTGACCAATCACATGACCCAGGTAGGCCACTTCGGCACGCCCCAATTGGCACTTTGTCGCTTTGGCAGTTAAATTAGCTTCGCGCAGCCCGGCCAGTACGGCTCGCAGATGCGTCAGATGTTCTGCCCATGATGCCGAAAAGATCGCGATATTGTCACGTAGTAGTGACGCTGAAGTAAACAGTCGTAAAACTGTGTATGACAAAACTTATTTTTTATTGGGCGAACCTGTGCCCACAAAAGCAAGCTGCGCTCGAAGCACAACAAAAGCGGCGAACACAGTCGGCGATCGTCGAAATCTGATCAGCGGCGAAACGCGTTGGCTTTTATACATGAGTCATCGAATGTTCCAGGTTATTCCCTGGTGCCCGCGTGTCTTCCAGAAAGTTCTAGACAATTCGCGTCGGTCATACAATCTGATAACATAAGCGTCGGTGAATACAGACAACGGAAAGAAGCATCGATAACGTTCGAGAAACTTCCGATACATGCAGGCGCGTCCTGCGCCGTGCGATAACGGTTAACATTTGTGAACCGGTGAAGAGCTGTCACCGGTGAAAGATAAACAAGTACACGTGGCAATACGCTCCCCTTAAAAAAACATCGTCCCGATGCTACTAACGAACACGAATCCAAAAACATAAACCACGCGTAATAAAGACAATAAAAATAACAAAGCAACGAAGTACCTAAGTTCGTCAGCGGGCGTAGAAAGGCTTAAGACGCACCACGTGGATGACTTCGGGTCGTGCGCGGCGCCGCTGTGACTGCGAAATGCCGTCTGGCACGACCTCATAGTCCAGTGCGCCAATCCGTCGGATAATCTTGTAGGGTCCGAAATAGCGTCGTAACAGTTTCTCGCTAAGTCCTCGCCGGCGTATCGGAGTCCAGACCCAAACACGGTCGCCGGGCTGGTACTCGACGTAGCGTCGTCGAAGATTGTAGTGTCGGCTGTCGGTCCTCTGCTGGTTCTTGATGCTGTCGACCTTCTTCGGCACGCTGCAAATAGGTGGCAACGTCGAGATTTTCTTCATCGGTGACGTCCGGTAGCATGGCGTCAAGCGTCGTTGCCGGGTTCCTTCCGTAGACCAGGTTGAACGGCGCCATGTGCGTCGTTTCTTGCACGGCCGTGTTGTATGCGAAGGTCACGTACGGAAGGATGGCATCCCACGTCTTGTGTTCGACGTCGACGTACATTGCCAGCATGTCGGCGATGGTCTTATTTAGGCGCTCGGTGAGGCCATTCGTCTGCGGGTGGTAGGCGGTGGTCCGGCGATGGCTTGTCTGGCTGTATCGCAGGATGGCTTGAGTTAGTTCTGCCGTAAAGGCCGTGCCTCTGTCGGTGATGAGGGCTTCTGGAGCACCGTGACGCAGGAGAATGTTCTCAACGAAGAATCGGGCTACCTCGGTGGCACTGCCTTTGAGCAAGGCTTTTGTTTCGGCGTAGCGGGTGAGGTAGTCCGTAGCTACGACAATCCATTTATTCCCGGACGTCGACGTCGGAAAAGGCCCAAGTAAGTCCATCCCGATCTGCTGGAATGGTCGGCGAGGTGGTTCGATCGGCTGTAGAAGTCCGGCTGGCCTTGTCGGCGGTGTTTTGCGTCGCTGACAGTCTCGGCATGTCCTTACGTAATAGGCGACGTCGGCAGAGAGGCGAGGCCAGTAGTACTTTTCTTGTATCCTCGCGAGTGTGCGGGAAAAACCGAGGTGTCCAGCCGTTGGGTCGTCATGGAGAGCTTGCAAAACCTCTGGACGCAATGCTGAGGGTACCACGAGGAGGTAGTTGGCTCGGAGAGGCGAAAAGTTCTGCTTTAGGAGAATGCCGTTTTGCAAGAAAAACGACGCCAATCCTCGCCTGAACACCTTCGGCACAGCGACGGTCTTGCCTTCCAGTTAGTCTACAAGGCTCCTTAGTTCCGGGTCGGCTCGCTGTTGTTCGGCGAATTCGTCGGCACTGATGGGTCCCAAGAAAGTGTCGTCATCCTGGTCGTCCTGTGGCGGCGGTTCGACGGGGGGCGCGAGACAAGCAGTCGGCGTCAGAGTGCTTTCGGCCGGACTTGTAGACGACGGTGATGTCGAATGCTTGAAGTCTCAGGCTCCATCGTGCGAGGCGACCTGAAGGATCCTTCAAGTTAGCTAGCCAACACAAGGCGTGGTGGTCGCTCACAACTTTGAAGGGTCTGCCATAGAGATAGGGGCGAAACTTTGATGTAGCCCAGATGATGGCCAAGCACTCCTTTTTCTGTTGTAGAATAATTTGATTCCGACTTCGATAGCGACCGGCTAGCGTAACTTACAACCCTTTCTAGTCCGTCAGTCCTCTGCACAAGCACGGCGCCGAGTCCTACGCTGCTTGCGTCGGTGTGGACTTCGGTATCGGCGTTTTCGTCGAAATGCGCAAGAATGGGTGGCGATTGCAGGCGTCGCTTCAGTTCTTCAAATGCTTCGATTTGCGGCGTCTTCCACTTGAACTCAACGTCGGCCTTCGTGAGGTACGTCAGTGGCTCGGCGATCCGTGAAAAATCCTTGACGAAGCGCCTGTAATAGGCGCACAGGCCAAGAAATCTACGCACTGCCTTCTTGTCGGCGGGCGGAGGAAATTCAGTGATGGCCGCCGTTTTCTGTGGGTCAGGGCACACTCCAGACTTGTTGATGACATGGCCCAAAAACAAGAGCTCCTCGTATGCGAAGCGGCACTTTTCTGGCTTCAACGTGAGTCCGGAGGTCTTGATAGCTTGAAGAACTGTTTCAAGGCGCCGGAGGTGTTCCTCGAAGCTTGAGGCAAACACAACGACGTCGTCCAAATAGACGAGGCAAGTCCGCCACTTCAAGCCTGCCAGTACTGTATCCATGAAGCGCTGGAAAGTCGCAGGTGCCGAGAAAAGACCAAACGGCATGACCTTGAACTCGAACAGTCCGTCTAGTGTTATAAAGGCAGTCTTCTCCCGGTCTCTCTCGTCGACTTCGATTTGCCAGTAGCCGGTTTTGAAGTCCATCGATGAAAAATACTTTGCGTTGTAGAGTCGATCCAAGGCGTCGTGAATCCGTGGGAGAGGGTATACGTCCTTCTTCGTGATTTTGTTGAGGCGACGATAATCGACGCAGAAACGTAGGGTTCCATCCTTCTTCTTCACAAACACCACGGAGGACGCCCACGGACTCTTGGACGGCTGGACGATGTCGTCGCGTAGCAGTTCGTCGATTTGTTGCCTTATAGCCTCGCGTTCGCGCGCCGAAACTCGGTACGGGCTCTGACGGAGTGGGCGGACATATTCGTCGGTTATGATGCGGTGCTTGGCGACCGGGGTTTGTCGAACTTTTGACGACGACGAGAAGCAGTCCTTGTATTGCTGGAGCAGAGCTTTTAGCTGCTCTTTCTTATGCCAGGGAAGGTTCTGATTGACGTCGAAAGTTGGTTCAAGTATTACAGTCTTCGTTGCAAGTGCACTAGAATCCGTGAAGGCAAAAGCACTGCTGGCTTGTACTATTTCGTCGATGTAGGCGACCGTTGTGCCTTTGTTAATGTGCTTGTATTCGTCGCTGAAGTTCGTGAGCATCACTCTTGCTTTCCCTTCACGTAGCTCAGCTATGCCTCTAGCGACGCAAATTTCACGATCGAGCAGTAAGTGATGATCGCCCTCGATGACGCCCTCCATATCTGCAAGCACTTCGGTACCGACGGAAATCATTACGCTGGAGCGAGGCGGAACGGTGACTTGTTCTTCAAGCACATTCAAGGCATGGTAACTTATGCTTGTATCCGGTGGTATCGCGTTGTGTGTTGAAAGCGTTATCGACTTGGACTCGATGATGCACCGTGTTCATTTAGAAAGTCCATGCCTAGGATGACATCCCTGGAGCAGTGCTGCAGGATTACGAAGCTCGCCGGGTAAGTGCGGTTGTTGACCGTGACTCGCGTTGTGCAGATTCCAGCCGGCGTTATTAGGTGGCCTCCCGCTGTCCGGATATCGGGTCCATGCCAGGCCGTCTTCACCTTTTTCAACTTGGCCGCGAACGCGCCACTGAAGACGGAATAATCGGCACCAGTGTCGACGAGAGCGGTGACGTTATGACCATCGATTAGCACGTCTAGATCGGTAGACCAGCGTCCGGAGTTGCGGTTAATTCGTGGTGTCGGATCACGGCTGCGTCGGCTTCCTCTGCTGCTGCTACGTCGCGTCAGAACATCTTCTTTCGGCGGCGAAGTGTTGTCAAGGTTGTCGCTAGACGGCGTGCTGATATCTCGTCGTGATGATTCGCGAATCGTCGTCGTCGGTGGCGGCGGAGGATCTTCGTCATTGCGTCGTACAGCAACCGCACCTCCATTGGTTGCTGCTTTTAGTTTCCCGGGTAAGGGCTTTGAGATCGGCCCCGAGTAGGACCAGTGTACTGACGGCGATGGGGCGAGATGTAGCAGCCTGGTGACGGCGAGCGTGAGGGTCGTCGTGGTTGCCACTGAGCTCTGGCGAGGTAGTCGGCGATGTCACGTGGTCGCTCGCCAAGCTGTGGGCGTGGTGCGTTGACGGCGAACCCTCGTAGGCCCATCTCGCGGTATGGGCATCGGCGGTAGACATGGCCGACTTCCCCGCAGTGATAGCAGAGCGGGCGGTGGTCGGGGGCGCGCCAAATGTCCGTCTTCCTTTGGTAACTGCGCTGGGCGACGGGCCGGCGTGCTGGCGGCGGCGGCGGTGGGCGACGGGACTGCGGCGTTACGGGGCCCTGGCGCGAGCGCGGACGGGGGCCTTCACGTCGGGCGACGGCGGCGTAGGTCATCGCTTCCGGCTGGGGTTGCGGCAATTCGGGAAGTCCGAGCGATTGCTGGATTTCCTCCCGCACGATATCGGCGATGGAAGCAACTTGAGGCTGCGACGACGGTAGCAACTTCTGCAGCTCTTCGCGTACTATCGCCCTGATGGTGTCTCGTAGGTCGTGGGAGAGTCCTTGGACTTCGGCGTACTGTGGCGTCGAACGGCGATTGTATTGCCGGTTGCGCATGTCCTGTGCTTTCTCGATCGTCGTAGCCTCCGAGAGAAAGTCTTGGACTGTCGTTGGTGGATTCCGCACCAGTCCGGCGAATAGCTCCTGCTTAACTCCCCGCATGAGCAAGCGAACTTTCTTGTCTTCTGGCATAGCGGGGTCGGCGTGCCGGAATAATCGAGTCATTTCTTCAGTGTACATACCGATGCTCTCATTCGGGAGCTGTACACGGTTTTCCAACAAGGCTGCAGCTCTTTCTTTACGGACGACGCTCGTGAAGGTGTCCAGGAATGCGGCTCGGAACAGGTCCCAGGTTGTTAGTGCATGCACGCTCCCTATTCTCGAACCAGGTTCTGGCGCCGTCTTCAAGCGAGAAGTAAACATGGCGCAGCTTGTCGTCGCAGTCCCACTTGTTGAACATAGCGACCCGGTCGTATGCCTCCAGCCAGCTTTCGGGGTCTTCACATGGCGAACCGCGGAAAGTCGGCGGCTCCCTGGGTTGTTGCATCACGATTGCAGATGTCGGCGCAGAGGCTGTCATGGTAGCTGCTGCCGAAGTCGTGACTTTGGTCCTCTTGGCCTTGTCGGGTAGGGGTTCGTACTCCGGTGGCAGGTTCAATAGCCTACGGCTAGCTCGCTGGTCGGGGTAGGCGTCGACGTCCTCTGGACGGTTTGGACTTGGCTCACGGCTGGATGGGGGAGTCCGGTACAAGGACATAAAAGCACCTCCACCAGATGTAACGTAGTAGTGACGCTGAAGTAAACAGTCGTAAAACTGTGTACGACAATACTTATTCTTTATTGGGCGAACCAGTGCCCAAAAAAGCAAGCTGCGCTCGAAGCACAACGAAAGCGGCGAACACAGTCGGCGATCATCGAAATCTGATCAGCGGCGAAACGCGTTGGCTTTTATACATGAGTCATCGAATGTTCCAGGTTATTCCCTGGTGCCCGCGTGTCTTCCAGAAAGTTCTAGACAATTCGCGTCGGTCATACAATCTGATAACATAAGCGTCGCTGAATACAGACAACGGAAAGAAGCCTCGATAACGTTCGAGAAACTTCCGATACATGCAGGCGCGTCCTGCGCCGTGCGATAACGGTTAACATTTGTGAACCGGTGAAGAGCTGTTACCGGTGAAAGATAAACAAGTACACGTGGCAATATCATCGAGATACGGCAGCGCAAAATTCTCCATACCACGCAACACCCGGTCCATAATGCAACAATAGGGAGCGTTTTTCAATCCAAAGCTCAGGACCTTTGGTTGAAACGTTCCCAATGGAGAAATAAATTCGGCATACCTACTCGCCTGGTCTGTCAACGGTACCTGCCAATAACCCCTGACTAAGTCTAGTGTAGAGATAAAATAGGCGCTGCTCACTTTCTCAAGCCTTTCTTCGATATGAGGTATAGGATAGGTTTGATCCTTCGTGATCAGGTTAAGCCTCCGGTAATCAATACAAGGGCGTGGTTCCTTTCCGGGCACCTCAACTAAGATAAGAGGTGAAGTATAATCACTCTCTCCAGGTTCTGTTACGCCTAGCTCAAACATCTTTGTTATTTCCGCAGCCGTGACCTCACGCTGGCGTGGTGAAACGCGATACGCTTTCGAACGCACAGGCCCTGATGAGGTTAATTCAGTATCATGGACAACTGCGGTCGTCAGTCCCGGCTTGTCCGAAAACCTATCTCTATACTCATACATGAGTTCCCGCAGCTCCACCTTCTGATGGAGGTCGAGCTCGGCTTGCTGTACGAGGTTATCTATGGTTTCGCCTACACTTGCTTCCGTTGCTGGCACCAACTCTAGAAAGTCATGCGGCATTTCCTCTGGCATGTTAAGGGACATGTTTACGACGGCCTCCCTCTGCCGATAGGGCTTCAGTAAATTGCTGTGGTATACCTGATGAGTTCTTCTCTTACCCGGAACTGTTACTATGTAGTTCGTGTCAGATAATATTGAAACAATGTCAGCCGGTCCTTCCCACTGTACTTGCAGCTTGTTTTTCGGTGAGCGGCGTATTATCATTACCTGATCTCCTACCTCGAAGCGTCGCGTCCGAGCCGTTTTGTTGTAGTAAAGCTTGGCATTACCTTGAACTCTGCGCATTTCTCGTCCTGCCAACTGTTGCGTCGTATGCAGCCGATCTAACAAATCTAGCACGTATTCAACGACAGACGGATCGTCAACCCGGCCATCCCAGGCTTCCCGAATGATCCGGAGTGGCGATCGCAGGGAACGACCATAGACTAATGCCACGTACACACTAGCGGAAAAACGCACGCGGCGCGCCGCCGGCGGCAAGACGCGCGCCGCGAAAGCAGCCGCGAAACGGGTTTTTGTTGCCGCGGCAGGGATCGCTCCTGGACCGATTTTTGCGGTTTGCCGCGTGCCGCGGATGAAGGAGACCAATGAGAGCGGCCCGCTTCCGTGACGTACGCGCGGGAAACTGGTGCCATGCGGACCCGCCCGACCGCTTGTTTCTCGTTTCGCACTATCATAGCTGCTGGTAAGCAGAGTTCCCAATCTGTTTTGCGCTCATAACACATGGCTCGCAACAGACGCTTCATGACCGAGTGAACCTTTTCTACGGCGTTGGACTGGGGATGGTATACCGAACTATGGATAAGTTTGATACCGAATTTTTCCAGAAATGTTGAGGTTAGGGCGCTCGTGAAAACGGTTCCTTGTTCCGACTGAATTTCCGCTGGGAAACCGACTCGCGAAAAGACGGACAAAAGCTCGTTCACGATCTCGACCGAGCTTAGCTCTTTTAAGGGCACTTCAGGGAACTTGGTTGCGGGTCACAGTACCGTAAGAATGTGGCGGTAGCCGGACTGAGTTGCGGGCAAAGGTTCTACTGTATCTATTACAAGTCTGCGAAACGGCTCCGTAATTATTGGAACAAGTTTCATGGGGGCTTTGAGCCTTGTCCCTAGGCTTTCAATGCGTTGGCACGTGTCGCAACTTTTTACGAATGCTTCTATTTCCCGAAAGCACCCGGGCCAGTAGAATTCCTGCAACAAGCGGTCCTTAGTTTTTCGAATGCCAAGGTGTCCGGACCAAAGGTCCCCATGCACCAAGTGCAGCAGATCCTGGCGGTAACGCTGTGGCACTACTATTTGATCAAGCTGGACTCCTTTTCTATCGCGATACCTTCGATAGAGAACGCCTGCCCTCTTTTGGAACATTATGTTTTTATTGCGATAGCAATTATATGGACACTTCAACCGGGTTTCTGCCGTCGTCGTCGCCGTCGTCGTCGCCGTCGCCGTGAGGTTCCCTATAGATAAAATCTTCGCCGCGTGCCGTATGCCCGAGCGGAAGAGTGCGGGGACGCGCGCTATCACGGAGAGCGAACGCACTCAATCTCCCACGCGCAAGCAAGGAAGCGGGAAGCCAGCGCCGGGGGGAGCGGGGGGGAGGGGGGGGGGCACTCGTCGCTCGCTCGCACCGTCTCTTATCTCCACACGGCTCTGACCTTTATGCGCCGTGAATTCGCCGCTCAGTTTCCGTTGAAGCGATAGACCGCACGTACCTTCGCCGCTGCGGCGTATCCGCTTGCTGCCAGAGTTTTGACGGTCGTTGTCTGCAGTCATTCAGTGTGATCTATTCATGTCTGTTTGTGCGCGCTCACACCACGCTTGTTCATTTAGTTAGTAATAGTCGGGCCACATTTTCCAACGCACGCTACACATGCAATGCTGCCCGGATCGGCAGTGCAGCGCTACAGGTGTGTCCCTTCGCACGCGCTGCTCACGGCAGCGCTTCTCATCAACACCACCGTTTCACACGCGCCTTCTCGTGGTCATCGAGTCTCTCTTCATGTCGGTCTACTTACGCCGCAGCACACCTGCTTACTTAATCAGCTCATGTTTACTACAATTCATATTGCTACCAAAGCCGCTCACCTTACTTCGTATGACATTGCTGTGTTGCTATCGCATTCATTGCTTCGCCCTTAGGGCGAAACTGTGACATTTTTTTTTTTCTTAGGGGTCCCCGCCTCACCGTTGTGCTTAAGGTTCCGAAGAGTGGGGTCCTTTTCTTGCTCGGTAACCAAAGTGCAAGTTGTTACGTTTAGCAACTTTCACCAGCATTCCGTTTCCCGAGATACTACAGGTTCCTCGTTCACTCTCAAAACTGCCGCCTCTTCCTGACTCAGTGCGGTGGCCTGTTCTTTAGCCGACGCGCCTTCAACGACCTCGCATTCACATGGTCACCTCGTTGGCGCTCTCTGAGGGTTCCTTGTGTAAGGCTGTGTCCTCCTGTGCTGGGCTTGCGCATGCTACCTTTACCGCGAGTTGTCGTGCCTTTGATCTGGTTAGAGCTTGCACTATTCCTTCGCCGCAAACGACTCCCCTGCTCCGCAACAACTCGTCGGATTTGTTTGAAAACAAATATGGATATTGCGGTGGAAGGTGCGCTGACACGGCGGCTTCTGTGTCAAGTGTTCCGAAAGGACCCTCAACGCGGACTCTGGCTACTGGTAGACAAAGACTGTTAGCCTCTGCTGCTTGCTTTATCCAAGCGCATGCTCCTGTAAACTGACTTTGTTCTACGTATGAGGGATGAACGACATCCATCGTGGCGGCTGAGTCCCGGAGTACGCGACAAGGCTTGTCATTCACTACGAGATCCCGAATGTACGGTTCTAAGAATCTCATATTGTCATCAGTATTGCTCACTGACAAAAAGACAACTTTTGGATTTCTGCAACCGAGGGCAATATGTCCTGTCTTTTGGCAGTTAAAGCACACAACTGGCTTTCTAGCTTCGAAAGCCTTCTTTTGTTGCGCAGCCTTGAGTTCTGGTGGCTCCTCCTTTCCCTCTCTGTTCTTCTCGTCATTACTGGTCGCTGACTCCGCTTTCTCCTTTCCTTTATACGGTCTCGAGCTTGGCCAACGCTCCTGCTTGTCGGATTTGGATCTATTCTCTTTCCTGAGCGTCTCTTTGCTTTCGGGGCCCCGGCGCGATGCGGATTCCCCAGCAAGCTCTGCCGCCCTTGCGACTGTCTCTACGCTTGGCCTATCCTGCATCCAATATCTTATGTTTTCAGGCAGTCGGCGGAAGAATTGTTCCAGCCCAAAACACTCTACCACTTTGTCGTGGTCACCAAAAGCTCCGGATCCTTTTAGCCACTCCTTCATATTGGCCATCAACGAGTACGCGAAATCGACATACGAATCGTTTCTGGCCTTTTCGGCCTCCCTGAACTTTGTTCGCCGAAAACTTGTACTTTTTCAGAAGACTAGACTTTACTTTCTCATAGTCTTCTGATTCTTCTTTTTTCATGCGAGCTATCACGTCTGCAACCTCACACGGCAGCAACGTTAGCAGACGCTGCGGCCACGAGTCTTTCAGAAATCCAGCCTTCTCACATGTACGCTCAAAGTTCACCAAGAAGAGGTCCACATCCTCCCCGACTTGGTATGACTGCATCAAGTCCTTCATTTTTTTTTCTCGCGCTCCCTTGAGATGGGAGTCGCTTCTCCGGTATTCTGAGCCTTCAAAATCTCAAGCTCAATGAGCTTCATCTCGAGCGCGTCACGTCTTTCGCGTTCGTCTCTGGCCTCACGTGCTACGCGTTTCTCTTTGGTCGCACGTGCTATTCGGTCTTCTTATTTTTTCTTAATGCTAATTAAGCATTCTTCTAGTTCCTCGTCGTCTGCCCCGAGTGCTTCAATCACCTCAATTATCTCTGGCTTTCTCTGTCGCTCTGAAATTTCTATGTTCAGCTCATTGGCCAATTAACTCTAGCAATTCCGGCTTCTTTACCGCCTTCAGGTTCATGGCTGTCCTTAATGCTTCTATTTCTTCACTTCTACACGACCGTGACGTACTCTAAAAACACTCGTCAATGGTTACTACTATCACTGCTTTTGTATAATTTCCCCAAAATTACAAAAAGTCTGGTGATATCTCAGTGAAGAAAGGCCGTGCACTCACCAGCTGCAATCATGAATCCTGCGACGATCGTCCCGAAGTTGTTATCAAGAGACCTTCTTTCCAGGATGAAGCGTCGTCGATCCCATTAGCTGCCAACCAATTGTTGCGACGCCCGTTCCTTCAAGCTCGACCGGCGTTACTGCTGGGTAGCGTGGCGTTCTCGGCAGACTGCAGGCGTCCGGTAGACCATAGCGACCAGGCAGGGGCAAGACGATTTCTTAGTGTGAAAGTTGCACAGTTTATTTCATGGTTGATGAAGGTTAGAAAAAATGTCACAGTTTCGCGCTAAGGGCGAAGCAATGAATGCGATAGCAACACAGCAATGTCATACGAAGTAAGGTGAGCGGCTTTGGTAGCAATATGAATTGTAGTAAACATGAGCTGATTAAGTAAGCAGGTGTGCTGCGGCGTAAGTAGACCGACATGAAGAGAGACTCGATGACCACGAGAAGGCGCGTGTGAAACGGTGGTGTTGATGAGAAGCGCTTCCCGTGGGCAGCGCGTGCGAAGGGACACACCTGTAGCGCTGCACTGCCGATCCGGGCAGCATTGCATGTGTAGCGTGCGTTGGAAAATGTCGTCCGACTATTACTAACTGAATGAACAAGCGTGGTGTGAGCGCGCACAAACAAACACGAATAGATCACACTGAATGACTGCAGACAACGACTGTCAAAACGCTGGCAGCAAGCACATATAGGCCGCAGCGGGCGAAAGTACGTGCGGTCTATCGCTTCAACGGAAACTGAGCGGCGAATGCACGGCGCATAAAGGTCAGAGCCGTGTGGAGATAAGAGACGGTGCGGACGAGCGACGAGCGCGGTTGTTGGCAGAGTAGAAGTGCCCCCCCCCCCCCCCCGCCCGCTCCCTCCGGCGCTGGCTTCCTGCTTCCTTGCTTGCGCGTCGGAGATGAGTGCGTTCGCTCTCCGTGATAGCACGCGTCCCCGCACGCTTCCGCTCGGGCATACGGCGCGCGGCGAAGATTTTATCTATAGGGAACCTCACGGCGACGGCGACGACGACGGCGACGGCGACGACGACGGCAGAAATCCGGTTGAAGTGTCCATATAATTGCTATCGCAATAAAAGAAGAGAATGAAAAATACATGGTGGGGCCGCTTAAGTAGACCCGCTAACATCGTAGGCGGGATTTCGCTGACGTCAGCATCACGTGATAAGTACTGAGTCATGTCGGGGGTGCGGCAGCTGCTACCTCTCTCCTAGGCGACGTTTAGGGGGCTTGCCTCCGATAGCGGTGACTTGAGGCTTCTGTCGTGCATCGTTCGCTCTCTGGGCGCTATCTGGGTGCACGTACGCAAAGGGCCTGGTAAACAATGCGACACCAGGCCCCGGTGGTACACAGTTCGGGGAAGGCGGAACTCCTCGCCTGCAGGGCACACACACACACACACACACACACACACACACACACACACACACACAAAGGAGGCTATAAATCACTGCGACTCGCCCGCCAGATTGAGGACCACTCGAGACAACCATAGCGAATCAGGGATTCACCCTCTGTTGGTTTAGGCATGGGCATCCGATAATTCCCCTTGCACGGGGCGTCACACGTTAATCGTAACGACCGGGCTGTCATACGTCAATCGTAATCCTTTTTGACACGGGGCGTGACATGTCAATCGTAACATGACCTAGCCGTACTTCATCTGCTACAGTTTACAGTACAACCTCCGTGGACGCTGTATTTCCTATCGACAAGAACATCGACTGTCCAGCGGCCTTAGAATCAACTGCCGTCACCTTGGTTCAGCAGTGGGCATGTTAGCGATGCGATTTCGTTAAACTCTGCTTTGCTTTATGCCACAGGGTGGTGCATTCCATCATTGTTTTGCAAACGCTCAAACAATCCAATGGTGCTCGTTTTAACATGCCCAAATGTTATCTTAAGCACTGTATTTGAATGCTTGCATGTTAAAAATTTGCTTCCATTGGGCTGGTGACATTAAGGTAAGCCCTCGGCTAACTAATGCTAATACAGACGCCAGAAAGGGCGTTGTTGCCGTACTAAAATCAATGAATGCGAAGATCGACAAAAACCACGGCGAAGTTATAGGTCAACTTAACGAACTGAAAACGTCAGTCAAATATTGAAGAACAGATGGATGACATACACAGTAGGTTAAGAACCGTTGAAGACAAGCTTGCTAATGCTCCGAAATTCTCTGAGGAAGGCAACTTGTCCGAATGCGTGCGTGCGCAAACTGATTCCATCAGTGATCGTTTGGATGAGCTGGAAGACCAATCACGCCGCGAAAATTTCATTTTTCTTGGGTTTAGTGATGAAAGCTCCGAGTCGTGGGCTGTTTCCGAATAGAAGTTAAGTGAACCGCTGTTTTCTGATTTGAATATGCAGCTACCAGATGACGTAGCTGCATATTCAAAGCAGAAAACAGCGTATAATGAGATCACTAAGCATTATTATCTGTCAAGACGGGTATTCCCCCTCCCGCACCCTGCCTTATGCAGGGCGCGGGCGGTGACCCTTCGACTTTTACAAGCTCGTGTGTATCCTAACCTTGCGGTTCTTCACGCTATATACCCTGAAAGGTATCCCAGTGCGGACTGCCCTGCCTGTGGACTAACGGCAACATTTAACCATGTGTTGTGGGAGTGTGAAGCCATCGGCTCCGCCTTCAGCGAGGATAGGTGGGCTGCGCTTTTGGGCAGCCCCGAACTCAACGACCAAACCCTGGCCGTCCAGAGTGCCCGCGATCGGGCCGTCAAGCTCGGCTTGCCGGTCCCTACGTGGGACTAGCCGGGTGGCGCGGGGTGTCCCCTGCGTCTTCTCTGGACCTCAATAAAGTTTTTTCACTCACTCACTCACCAGATGACGTCATTCTGGGGCTCATAAAATAGGTAAATTTTCACCAAGACACGCCCACTGATAACTAGGTTGAATAAATTTAAAACAAAAGAAGCAGTTTTCGCAGCTAGATCCAAAGTAAAAAAAAAAAATCCGCCTCCATTCAACCCTGTGAAAGTGGATGTAACAGTTGACGACGTTACACGAGCGCCACGACCACAAGGCGTCGCACCGTCGAGAGCGTGCACCACAGAGTAACATAGTAAACGTCGTTTGCTATGTTACTCTATGGCGTCCACGACCTCGTTCGCGCCATTTTCGTCGTTGTTTCGACGCCGCGGTGCACGTTCGCGGAGTCCATACGCTTGCGCGTAACCCGCCTTCACGAAGTGAACGTCACTGTAATTTTTTAACAGTCTTTCCCTGATGTCGCTTACGGTCGCAGCACACTCTGGCCGACCGATGCAACGAACAGAGTGCCCAGTGATCAAGGACAGATGAAAAGTTTATTTTTGAAAAACCAAAGCGAACACAGGGGACTCATACATTGCTGAGAGTAACGCTGGTGCTCAGGTACTGGGAGGACTACTCTGCGCTGCTACAATGAAAAATCACACACTCATACAACAGGACCAGCTGTACGCAAACAGTTCACAAAGACACACAGGTGTTGCTAACGCCGTCAACAAAAGGAGGCCGCTGAATTCGGCCCCTTAGCACAAACAAATTAGAACACTTCCACATCAGGAAAGACCACAGAAAGTCTAACGTTGCCATCCACCAGAGATACAAATGGGCAGGACCAGTGCCGCAGGAACTCAACTTCACCGTGTGTAACCAATTGGGTCTCTAGGAAGCGTAGTAAAACCCTCCTAAGGTGAGCCAGCAAACGCCATTGCAGGCGTCGGCGACCGCCAACCACCCTGCAACGGTTTCGCCAAAGAACATATTCCCCGGCGGCGAGGACGAGCCTTGCGTAGGCACCTCGGGGACACCGGCCCCTAGTGGTCCACGCCTATACTTGGCATGCATCGATGCACGAGACGCCAGAAGGTCCTGGCTCCCACACAACCTGCGACAGCGTGGGGCAGTGTTTCCGCACTTGGGGCACCTCGCGGGCTGGACTATAGCCCAGCGCTGTAGGCGTTCTAGTGTAGGCAGGATTGTCCATGCCCTTTCCCACTGCATGTCCACTACTTTCATGGGGAAGCTAGTTGACGTCAATTCCAACCATGGAAACGTCGGTGGCTGGCTATTCAAGGTGGACCGGGCGGATAAGAGTATTTCGCAGAGCCGCGCCGACGCTACATCTCTTGGATCTACCTCGAGGTCGACGGCGTTCCCGGAAAAGCGAGATGACTGCCCTGTAACACGTGAATTCAGCACTCGGGTACAGATTCCCTAACGCTCGGGTGACTACTCCGAAGTGGACCTAGGAAATACATGGCGAGCCGCCTTGCGGCTGCTCCTACGTCATCTATGATTGTCATTAGTGTCTTAAGGCCAAGCGCCATCGTTTCCATACATGGAAGGCCCCCGAGGCGCCTTGGTAATCGTAGGGCGTCCCTCTGCAGACGCTCTTTGCCGCCATGCCAGAAAAAAAAAAAACGGCGTGGCTGAGGGCCTGCAGCACTGGGGTGCGATCTTGAAGAAAAGCCTTTCTTTATGCCAATGCCTTTTCGCGAGACGTCATCGCTTTTGGAAGCGGTGTATACGTATGCATGACGTTTTTTGAATAGTCCAATAAAAAGCTCGCTCCGTTGGGCGGACGTTTCATTCGCGTTTTCTTTTTCCGGGGCTGTATAGCAAATTTATTTTCTAAATGGACACTTAATAAAAGCGCACATCCATCCTACGTAAACCAAATTTGTCTTATAACCTTACAAAGCGAAATCTGACGTTGCAAAAGAAATTCAGCCCCTGTTTTTGAAGTCGTAGCCACATATTTGTCGAATCTACATCCAATCCCTGCCGTTGGGCGCGCGCAAAATGGCTGTAGAAGCCGACTGTCGCACCATCGAGCGTTTACCCTAGTCCGCAATCTCCCGCAAGTGATTGCGACCCACGACGGTGTACTTTCCTCTGAGAAGAATTTCAGACGCTGCTTCCGGGAGACGTGAGATACAAGAGTGAGGTGACTAAAGATTGCTCGTGTAGTGCTTGCGCATTGTTGTGTGGTTTTCGCTGCATGAATTGAATGACATTGTGATCCTTTGCTTTTTAGGAAGAGTCAACAAGAATTATTCATAGCAATGTGGAAGATAGTGGATCGATAACTGTCAAGGCACCGCCACGACAGAGCTTCGTCAAAGAGACGGTCAGGCGCCCTTGCACTGTCGGTTTCACTCCGAGAATGTCCCTAGATTTTATGCAAGCGAAAAAATATCTAGGGACTTTACGAAAAAGAAGCTGCTAGAACAGTAAATCTGAGTAGCCACTTCAACTGTTTACATTAACGGTATAAAGAAATAAAACATAAAGTTAACATTTTATGCGGGCGCTAAGCTTACACAAAATGTTTGCCTCCAACTTTGTTATTATGTTGCGGCCCGGCTGAAATTCCCCAAATTTAGAAAGCAACAAAAATGTCGGCGAAAGGCCCGCGTGTCTCAACAGAGCAGACTGCAATGTTGCTGTAGTTTATCGAGCAGCACCCATACCTGGCGAGAGCTTCCACAAAGCTCTCGCCACGTATGACTGCTGCTCGAAAAAACGAGCTTTGGGAGGAGATAGCGGCCCCTTTAAATGAACAGGGGCCAGCTATCAAAACCCCTAGCCGCTGGCGCAATCATTGGGCCAAGCTGAGCCACAAAGCCAGAAAAGAGGCTGCCAGGGCGGCGAGCGAGAAGCTCTCTAATAATCCTGACAGTAACGTCGTTTCACGTTGTTGTCGTGTTTGCAGGGCTACAGGAGGTAGTAAAGTGGGCGGCATTCACCGCCGCGTCCTCGAGGTCCTCGGCAGGACGGGCCCGTTCTCGTCTCCGCCCCGCAGTTCTTCGCCGACAGCGAGGTGCGTACAGTTGGAGGCGTTTGTGTAAGCTCCCAAATTATCCGCATAGCAGATAACAACAGAGTGCAAAATGTTTTCAGTCATTTTTTTTTTTTTGCGTTGTTCTGCGAGCAATAGTATAGTTTAGGTACTCTGAGCAGTAACTTGTGTAAATGATGTGCATTGCACACAGTGCTCACAATGTCTAAACACAATTCTGACTGCAGGGACCAGCGCTTCCCTCAGAGGAAGCAGCAGCGCTTCCCTCGGAGGAAGCAGCAGGGACCAGCGCTTTCCTTACGGAGACGCCAGCAACAAGCGTCTTCGTAATGTCGGGCCCTGCTGATGTGACACAGGGTTGGGCAAGGTCCCAACAGTATGGTCGGACGAGACATACTTTGAAAGCATGTCTGTCAGGGTTCGATTCAGACGCTCCGTGAGACCATTAGTCTGTGGATGGTAAGACGTAGTCAGCTTGTGCCGGGTTGAGTACGACTGCAGGATGTCGGCGATTACTTTAGAAAGGAATGTCCGACCACGGTCAGGGAGCAGTTGGGGTGGAGCTCCATGCTGCAGAATCGCGTCGAGTAAAAGAAAATCGGCGACATCTGTGGCGCAGCTTGTTCGAAACGCTCTGCTGATGGCGTAGCGCGTGGCGTAATCTGTCTCCACAGCGATCCACTCGTTGCCAGACGTTGATAGAGAGAAAGAGCCAAGTAAGTTTAAGCCAACTCAAAAGAACGGCTCCGAAGGAATGCCGAGCGGTTGAAGGCACCCGGCAGGAAGCGTCAATTGTGTTTTTCAGCACTGGCATTTCTCACACGCCGCAACGTATTTCCGGACGGAGCCAGCAAGTCCTGGAGAAAAGAAGCGTAAGCGAATCCGGTCGTAGGTGCTGGAGACGCCGAGGTGACGTGCCGTTGGTAAGTCGCGAAGTTCTTGGAGAACAGCTGGCCGGAGGTGCTTCACAATGACGAGGAGTACGGCAGGACCGTCGGGGTGTACGTTGTGGCGGTATAATACACCATCCCGGAGAACAAACAAGTTAAGGAACGAATCAGAAGGCGAAGATTCCAAGTGATCAATGATGGCGCGCAAGGTGGCATCACGGCGTTGCTCGTCGGCGACGTGTAGCAGCTGAGAAAGAAAACGCAAGCGTCGGCATCGGTGTCAGGGTCGGCGGGTGGCTCGTCCACTGGATATCGTGATAAACAGTCTGCGTCTTGATGTAGGTGGCCCGACTTGTACACTACTGCATAGGAATATTTTTGCAGCCGCAGAGCCCAGCGACCAAGCCGGCTGGTAGGATCTTTGAGTGAGGAAAGCCAGCAGAGCGCGTGGTGGCCCGTGATTACAGAGAAGTGCGTCCATGCAAGTACGGGCGGAATTTGGAAACCGCGCAGACGAGAGCCAGCTATTCACGATGTGTAATCGAATAGTTGCGCTCCGCTGCTGTTCAAGAGGCGGCTAGCGTAGGCGATAACGCGATCTTGACCCTGTTGGCGTTGGGCTAAGACGGCTCCGATACCGTGACCACTGGCATTGGTAGGGACCTCTGTAGGAGAGGACGAGTCAAAGTGGGCCATTATAGGTGTTGTTGTGAGAACGTTGGCCAGGTGGGCAAATGCGGCAGTTTGAGCGGGACCCCACGTAAACGGCACGTCCTTCTTCAGAAGATCATTAAGTGGTCGGGCAATCGCTGCGAAGTCTTTAACGAACCGTCGGAAGTAGGAGCAGAGTCCTACAAAACTTCGGACGTCTTTGACAGAATGAGAGGTACAGGAAAAGACGTGACACGCACGAATTTTCTCCGGGTCTGGTTGAACACCGGAAGCGTTGGCGAGGTGGCCCAGCACTGTAATCTGCCGACGACCGAAGTGACGCTTCGATGAATTTAGTTGGAGCCCAAACTCGTGGAACACTTGAGGAACAGCTGATATTGCGCTCAAGGTGTGTCTCAAATGTAGACGAAAATACGAAAACGTCGTCTAGGTAGCAGAGGCATGTTGACCATTCGAACCCTTGCAGCAAAGAGTCCATCAAACGTTCGAACGTGGCTGGGGCGTTGCATAGACCGAATGGCAAAACTTTGAATTGATATAGACCATCAGGGGTGACGAACACGGTCTTCTCTTGGTCCTTTTGATCCACAGAAATTAGCCAATAACCAGACCAAAGGCCTATTGATGAAAAGTAGTTGGCACCATGGAGACAATCGAGGGCGTCGTCAATGCGAGGCAAGGGGTAGCCGTCTTTTTTGGTAATTCGGTTTAGATGACAATAATCTACGCAGAAAGGCCACCTGCCATCTTTCTTTTTAACTAGCACAACGGCCAACGCCCAAGGCCTCGACGAGAGTTCAACAATGCCTTGGGCAAGCTATCTCGATCACTACATCTTGAATAACCTAACGCTCTGAAGCAGAAACTTGATATGGCCGGCGATGAATAGGACAGGCATCACCAGTATTGGACAATTGAAGTCTGGCCCAATTGTCCATTGTTGAAGTCGAAGATGTCGTGGTAGGAAACCAAAAGGTGACACAGAGCTGCTGCTTGTTCAGGCAATAGGTCCGCAGCAATCATGGGACTAAATGCTGCGTCACGGTAAATAGCCTCCTGTGGACATGGGGAAATTGGAGAAGACGTCTACTGAAAACACCGTGACGGGTCATCTCCTATTGCACGCAGCGTTGCAACCGCTATGCCTTGGGGTAGAACTTGCTTTGTCAGGCCAAAATTGATGACGGGGAGGCATGCCCGGTTATCGGCTACGGTTACGACGGAGTGGGGCACGGTGATATTGCGCATCAAAAGGACATCAGGAACAGGTTTGGCGACGTAATCACCTTCGGGCACAGGGGAAAATGATAGCAAATCGACGAAAGTCAAGGCTTTAGGCGGCAGGCGGACGAAGGTGGTCGTATTAAAGTTCGGCAGTTCGGCACGAATATGCGCAAGTAGAGAAAGTTCGAGGCAAATGGTACCGGCAGAACAGTCGATCAAAGCTGAATGCGCCGTAAGAATGTCTAGTCAGAGGATTAGATCATGGGGACAATTGGTCAGCACTGTAAAAAGAACTGGAATGTGGTGGTTCGACGATACTTATGCGGGAAGTACACATTCCAGGGACGGCAACAGTGCTGCCATCGGCGACACGTACGGCTTGTGTAGTAGCAGGCGTGAGAACCTTCTTCAGTCGACGACTGAGGTTATAACTCATTGTGGACACCTAGGCTCCAGTATCTATTAATGCCGTCAAAGGGACACCGTTGACGTGAACATCACGTAAGTGCTGGTTCGTTGGGAGCATCAATGGAGAATTTCTACACGGCGAAGATAATGCAGCGCTACCCCCAGAAGCTGCATGGTCTAGTTTTCCGTCCGGGAGGGTCCATATTGGACGGCGATGAATAGCGGCGTGGCTGGGATGACGGGGACCAACGGCGCTGAGGTGACGGTGAGTGAGCGGGACGACTGTCATCGACGGATAAGTTAGAGGTAGGAGGCATACGGCGAGGAGAGTAGCGGCGAGGGTCGGTATATGGGCGAGGAGACGGGTAAAGTAGCTCGAATACTGGGACGTCCAGGAGGTGCCGCAGTGGCGAGCTACGTGGCCGACTCGGAGGCAACGGAAGCAGGTTGGCTTGTCGTCCGGAGTTCTCCGCTCTGTAGGGTTGCGATATCTGGGAGGGGGAATACGGATCGCTGTGAGGCGCAGCTGTCGGCACCGGTCTGGCGTCAGGTCGGGAGACAAAGCAGGCAGCAGGAAAATCTAGGTTGGCAAATTCTTGCCGCACAACTGCCTGAATGAGGGAGATCGCTGGGGCTGGTTCGCCAGTGGTGGGGTCAAGTACGTAGATGGAACGGGACAGGACTTGCAGCCTCGAGCTCGCGGCGAACAATACGTGTTACGTTGTCATTGAAGGGGGGTGAAGCGGAAAATCGACGCAGGACGACGGCGCAGCCGTGTTAGAGAGCCGGGAGAACTGTGGGATGACGCGGCGGCTTTTGGCGAGCTCAAAGCGGCGGCATTCCTTGACAATGACGTCGATGGTGGAAACATTAGACAGTTTTAGTTTAGCGTTTGCAAGCAAACGTAAACGCATTACGTACGTAAAAAATAGCGTCGTCTTCACTGCGCATGCTCAGAACGTTATTCTGTTTCTGCGGTTTACGTGCGCTATGTTAACGTACGTTATTTGGCGAGTTTAACGTTCGTAATGTTTACGGACGCAAAAAAATAACGTTGTCAAACATGGCGGCACCACTGGCTCCCACTTCAGCATGAATTCTCGTGATGGTTGCGCTCTCCCTCACGTAGATCACCAGTAACTATAGAAATAAGCTTTCGCTTTCTCTAAACTCACCTGAAACGCTAGTTTTGAGGGCATAGCGCGCCCAATTTCCGAGATCGTTCGGCGATTCCGGCGACCGTAAGCCTATATGCGACGCGTCCGCATACGTTGCCGTCAGGATGGATGCTAATGGATCCCTTGTCTTGGACGGGTTTGGCAAAACTCAAAGTCGCTGGCCGTGCCATGGTAACGCGATCTTATTCTTGGAAAATAGTCTGCAAAATGGAGGCTGTACCAGCAACAGGTGTGGCACGCTTGCGCTTCACCGAGAAAGACGATTTAGCTCTTCTCCATGAAGTGAATGCTTGCAACCCGCTTCGAAATCAATCAAAATGGCAAGAGATTGTGAAAAACATGGAACTTGCGACGAAGAAGGTGTTCAGCGCAAGAACTCTGCGTAAGAGATGCAAGCTTCTCCTAGCGCATTTCGCCAAGAGCGACCGGGCATGTCTTCGAAAGTAAGTGAGCAGCCTCGATTCTGCAGAATGTAAACACACAAACAAGAAATAACGTTATGGTGTCTAGATGGGTAGGTGCGCCGACCGGGGCCCGTCTGGAGCGCAGTTCACCGCTTCTTCGCGTCATGACGCTCACTGTCTGCCACCTGTAGCAGACGACGTGCGCTTCCGCAGCGCGCGTCGTCTGCTACAGGTGGCACACGGTGAGCAAAGAATAAACCCCGTATTGGAATAGTTGTATGTCGTCTGTTCGCGTCAGCTTGAAAGGTGAGTAGCTCTGAGCCTCTCTTACTGTTTGAAAGTTCCTAAGATATTTTAAATGTGCAACATCATTTCGTTCGACACACTTGAAATGACTCTGTAGTGACGGCCGAAGAAGTCAAGTCACACAGGCGGTTCGGGTAGGCCAGGCGACGCAAGCACATGGACAGGGCTTCCTGGGCGGACACTCTCACTACTCCTTGAGCGCTTGTCACGTAGTCTGGCACTTGCAACGCTTTCACAAGAACATGGAAGTCTTGTTTTTCAAACCGGAATTGGCGACGGAACGTGTGGTCTGGGATGGCATCAATGTTGAGGAGCCCATTCCTGGCTGCATACAACCTGGGTCTTGGTTCGCGCTCCCGCATCGTAATTGCTTCTATGTCGTGCCAGCTTAGGTAAGCCAAGCAAGAAGGCTCCCAAAGAACATTTGAGCGCTCCATGAGTTTGTGGACGTGCGACGCAAAACCTGGTGCTGAATCGTTTTCGCGACGTTCTCGAGCACACATAAACGGATTCTCCACTTCCTCGTCTACGTGTGACTCGCTTGTAGCCAAGACAGGAGTTGATTTAGGCAGGAGATGGCGCTACGTCCGCTTACGTTTTATACTACGTTTACGTTCTCGAACGTTAAACTAAAAGTCCTTAAGCGACGCACACCCTAACGTCCCGTAAAGTGTTTGCGTTTAGCGTACGTAAGTCGAGAAACGCTAAACTAAAACTGTCTATTGTTGAAGATCAACAACTTTAACGTGTCGTCCGCAATCCCTTTGAGACCGTGGCCTACTTTGTCAAGCTCGGCCATGTTCTCGTTGATTTTCCGGCAAAGAGTGAGCACGTCTTGCATGCACGAGACATACGATTCAGTGGAAGACTGTACTCGGGTAGCAAGCTCTTTTCTTGCAGCAAGCTGCCGACCGGTCGGATTTCCACAGAGGTCGCCGAGCTCCTCCTTGAAAGCATCCCAGCTAGAGATCTCGTCCTCGTACCCCGCACCTCCACAAAATGTGACGCGAACGAAGGATTAAGCACTGGAGACTATTTACAATGTATATTAGAAAAGACAACTGCAGCGCTGGCCAGTTCAGCCGACAGCTCGAGAGCAAGGAGCAGTTCGTCTTCTTCGTCGAGGCGCCCACGCGCATCGCCCGCAAGAAACACGCAATGTGCATGTATCAATATGTTTTGATGACCACCTCGCCCTTCAGGATGACCTACAGGTTAAGAGTTCTTGGTGTAAGACTTGGCTCATGCAACTTAACGTTTCAAAATGCAAAGCAATTTCTTTCAGTTGCAAGCGCATTAACTATACATTTTCAGACCGGCTAAATGAGAACATCATCTGTCATGTTTTTGAGAACAAGTAACTTGGTGTCAACCTCACAACAGGTCTTTCTTGGTCCTCACATATTAAACACATCTGCGCTAACACATCTAGATCGTTCGGATACTTACGACGTAATCTCCGTAACTGGACTACTGAAATACCTAAGTTCGCATACAAAAGCTTTGTCCAACCTCAAGTCGAGTTTGCGTCATTCGTTTGGTCTCCCCACCACAAATACTTAATAGATATGTTGGAAACAAATCGAAAGAGGGCCGCACGATTTATCGCTTGTTTATACAATACTATTTCAAACATAACACAAATCAAACATGACCTTTCACGACAACTATTATGTACGCGTCGCGACATAGCTGTCTTTACCTTATTACATAAATATGTCCACAATAGGAACACTACCCCTTTGCATCTTAATGTCCCCCTTTGTACGTCTACATAACGGTGTCAGTTTCACTCCTATCTATGGCGGTACACTTTTGCTTAATTCCTCGGCTCTTCCACCAGCCATAAGAATCTGGAATGACCTTCCTGACATGGCTGTTTCGAGGACCAACCACGATACTTTTCGGCGTTTTCCGGACACGCATATTTTTTCCTGATAACACCATGTGATGTCGCATACTATGTCGCGCAACAGTCGCGTAAAGGTACGTCCACACTAGCGACAAAAACGCGCGCGGCGAGCGATGCTGTCGCGCGCGGCAAGATTCACGAAAAGCGGCAGCAACGCGCGGCAAACGCTCGAATGGGTGCGAGACCCATTTTTTGCGGCAGCCGCAAAACGAGCATCAATCAGAAGCGAGCTGCGTAGTTGTGGCGCCACCTGTCGCAGAAGCAAAGAATCATAATGCATGGGCTCTGAGATTGAGCAGTGACGCGCACGCCGTAAAATCTCAGAGGCCATGTCCAGTCAAGGGGGCTGTTTTTGTTAAGCCTTCCCACACCGCCACCGAGACGTCGACGAAGGATTCGCCTCGCAATGGAGGCGTTTTTGGAAACCGTTCGCGGATATGCGTGCCTCTATGACAAATCGAACGTCGATTTTAAGGACAAGGAGCTGCGTGCCAACCGCTGGCACATGCGGGAAAGCAGAGTTTGCGCCTGGCTCTCAGTGTCCCTGTACCGCCATATAGGGCGCACCCAAAACTTTCTCGTCCGCTTTCTGGCACGTCGACGTTGAACAAGTAAAGAACAAATAAGTATTATAGTGTTCACAGTCACCAGTAGCTCGGCGTCCGTATCCGACATGGCTGAGCGTGGCCGGCAGTGGCGCAACGAAACACAGACACTTTCAATGGAACACGAAACCGGCAGAACGGAGAGCGCGTTGTCACGAGAAGTATCGAATGGAACGAGACAACGCGGTACTCCACGCGCCGTTGCCGCGTGCCGCAAAACGCGAGTGTGGACTTGCCCGCGCGAGTCTGCCGCGCGGGCGCTTGCCGCGTGCGGCGTGTCGCGCGCGTTTTTGTCGCTAGTGTGGACGTACCTTAACAGCATCTAGTTTCACTCTTTACCGATTTTTCATAACTACTGTCAACAGTTTTGTTTATTTACACTAGTTTACCGACTTTTATTGATTGTTTTTTAAATTATTTTTTATATTTGTAGTATAACATGTTACACTAGCTATTGCAACTGGTAAAATTTCCTGTTTTTTCTTACATCAATGTTACGCCCTAATTCACTTGTAACATTTGAGTGTAATGATTGTGCTTGTTTGTTATTATTTGACACTGGTTTACTACTGATAGTTTGCTATCAACCCCCCTCCTTGCTTTTCCTGTAGTTTGTATAATTGTTGTATAATTTGCTGATCAATTCTGGAGTTCTAAGAATAAAAATTTCGGTATTACCCCTTACGCAATGCCCTTCTATGTCTGTAAGGGATTTTGAAACAAAAAAATATACCCTGCATAGTGTTTACCTATGCTGTCGCGGAGGGGGGGGGGGGGAGCTGTTCACTTAGAACTTTCCAGTGGCATCAAGGTGAACTGTTGCCTAATTTACTTGTCGACGCTTTATTTCGCCGCTGTGGGACCCACCAAGTGTAATTTGTTCTGATAATGCTTTAACGTTTACAACAGGCAGTCGCGAACTTTCATATGGATTTCTACGCGATGTCAAGGTAAAGAAGTTTTGTGCGTCTAGTAGATGTCGTGGAAGTTCATTGCTGAGCGCGCTTCGTGGTGGGAAGGCTTTTGGGAGAGGATAATTTGGATAGTCAAAAACTGCCCCAGGAAATTATTAGGAAAGGTATGCGTGAGCTTTGAAGAACTAGACAATTTCCTAACAGAAGTAGAGAGAGTGATAAATTATAGACCGCTCATTTACATTTCTGATGGTGTTGCGAAAGCCGAAGGTCTAACTCCTCCTAAATTTTTAGCGTGTAGACGTCTTACTCCCCTTACTCAGGCACAAGTTAACGAGAACTCGCGAAATTGCTCGGACACTGTGCACGGCTAGAGTTGTAGGCAACAAAAACTAAATGACCTTTGGAAGTGCTGATATAAAGGATACATATTGGCACTAAGGAGCGCGCACAGCAGGACACAGAAGCCCGTAAATTGTTTAGAGAGTGATGACCTTGTCATTCTTGGAGATGAGAAATTACTCATTATGTTCAGGAGCGTCCGAGCATGCAAAATATGACTAGCCGATGGCGCTGCACTCACGAGGCTATAGTTGAACTTCTTTGTCCTCTAGGACTGTGCATGTGACATTGGCGGGTGCGGAGGATGTTAGAAATCAGGCTGGACGAGGCGTATCGAAAAGGACGCCGTGAAAATAGAATTGTGACCGACTGACTCCTGATGTTAGGCTTGGAACGCAGCGTTTTGTATGCTGGGACGGCTTATGTTTCACGCCAGTAAACCCCACACATTTCCCACAGGGATGTTGTGATAACGCTGTGCAAGTGAATACACGCTTATTGTTTAGAATAAATACAATGCGCATTTCAGCGCTCTCCGCTGGCGGGTGTGAACCGCGACATTATGAGTCACAAATTTTAGGAAAGAGCAGGGACACCGTCGCACGTGAGAAATAGAAATATTTAAACAGTCCTTTCTCCCGAAAGGGAGAAACTGCGACTCTTTAAATAACGATTGTGATAGCTAATTAGTAGACAGCTATATGAGGTAAAGATAGTAGTTTAATCGGCCGTATAAACTTGTAACATTCGCTTATTAACTAAATTAAGGCTGGTATCACGCTTGTTGCGATTGCGTATCAATTGTGAAAGCTAATTCGCATACAGCCTACTAACTAAATTAAGCATGGTACGACGCTTGTTGCAATTGCGTATCGACGGCGATAGCTAATTATGGACAGCTATACGAAGTAAGGATAGTAGTTTTATCGGCCGTATACACTTGTAAACATTCACTTACTAACTATATTACGCCTGGTGTCACATGCGCACAAGCAAACGTAAACACATCCCACTCGACGACGCTGTCAAAACGCTGGACAACAGCCGCGAGTGGGTCGACCTATCAGTGGCGTAGCCAGAAATTTTGTTCGGGGGGGGGCTCAGGTTGCAGCGCGGCCTCCTCCTTATCGAATTTGTCGAGGGATCAAATGCATGAATAGTAACTGCATTGCCAATTTCATTGTATATTAGATGCTGCAAACGAGTTATTGAACGCTATGCACTGTCCATTAAAATATGTATGTTTTCATAACAGAATATATTCGTATGCCCCAAAAATTGTGGCAGAAATAACTGATATCAATGCTTCCGTGTTTTGTTTTTGTCTAATTAATAAGTAAAGAAAACATCACATGAACTTTAGAACTATAGACCCTTTTCGCGGAGCAGTTAGTTTTAGAGAAACGAGATGGCGCTCACGGCGGCGCGCCATAGCTTTCCTCAGCGACCGCGCACGAATACGAAACCATTACCGACTCTACCTTGCTTCTGTGCGATCAGCCGTCGGAAATGCAACTGAGTTTTCGCTAACACACTGTGCTCCAATCATGCTAGATTGAATAATGTGTATTGAAGACGTGTACAGTAGTTGGCTGCAAAAATAGTGACTGGCATGTTAAGGAATAGAATGAATCTGTGTGGCGAAGTTCGCGGACCGCTGCTGCAACTGATGTACGGCTTTCCTAGAGGATACAGAAATTTGCTCATCCGCCAGCCTTGTATCGCTAATCTTCAAAGAAAGGGCTTCATCCCCAGAACGTCGGCAACAGTGAGTACCACTCGTTAAACAATGACAAAGGGAGTAGAGCCGCTTCCTGTCATAGTAAGTTTCGCGCACGTTATCTATACACATCTGTCCAAATGTCAGGAAAACTTACGACCACTCTATCGCCGACGTATCAAGAATAAGTGAATGGACGCACACTTGAATATATGCGCACTGTATACGCACAATAAATGACGGACTACACCTATGGCGCACCAATGCTCGAAGCTGAACGTTTCGTGACGGTCCACAAGAGTAAGCAAGTTACTCGCTGTAATATATATTTACTACAAGGTATTACAATGTATAAAACAGCTACGTTTCAAGCCTTGTGCGCAGCAAGAACAAATCTATCGGATTCGGAACTGAGCACACCCGCGAGCGATTAGGCAGAAAATAATCAGATAGTGGCCGCACCGAGGAACTTCACTGAGTCAGAAACTGACAAGCCACTGCTTCAAAATATTTGCCGAATAAAGAACAAAAAGCAAAACACACTAATCCTGCCTGAATTCATAATCGCAAAGCTTGGAATGCATATTTAGCCCCGCTTTTAGAAGAAGCACCATATAAACTGCCTGCGCCGTTTGGACATAGCTCAATCAGCTCCGAAAGCGCTTTTGCATGTTCTCTCAAGCTGTGATCAAAGCTTCGTGTCATCCACCTAGTCACCGTCTACGATATCTCCAAAAACAGAGGTTTTCTAAGCCGCGCCGGCGTCATACACTTCCATTGTAAACAAGGAGACAACGGAGGCAGTTCAGGCAAGCAATGGACGCGTCACCACGTGACCAAATATGGCAGCGCCCACGGGATCGCCGCGAAAAGGGTCAATATCAGTTCGAAACCAGCAAAGCAATGCATGCAGCTTATATGAAAAACGTAAAGGCCATGAAATGAATAAGTTGAGGACAAATATTTTGATGAATCTTTGTCATTCAAGAACCTTGTTTACATATTTCTACATATGCAACGGCCAGGAAGAAACATCAATGACGCTATCCCTCGTTGCAATCGATTGCGCAGGAGCAGCTGTAATTCGTCGTGTATTGTAATTTCACCGAGATAATACTCGCAGCAGTGAGTACAAATAAAAGTGGGAGTTCTGCAAAGTATATATTAGAAATGCGAAGATAGAATGGAATATACAAATGCGCAGATACAACTCGCTAAAGGGCAAAAAAAGAGTCGCTGGAAACAAAGTTCACTGCTTGTATACACAAAACCTCGCAGTAAGATATTTAAAAATACGTATGAGTCTCCAATAAATCTACGTATTTAAGCAAACGTCAGTGTATATAATGCGTCAAATACGACAAATAAACATGTTGCTCAGTCACAAATAGTAAACTTTGAGCACAGAAAGACAGATGATCCTGGCAAGAACATAACTATGATTGCAGAAATCGTGATATGTACTTGGGCCATGCAGCGGTCGCGACAGCACCATACAGGTAGAATAATAGAGGAATAATGCATAAATCAGTACGAAAATGTGTAATTTAACTGCCTGCACAACGCCAACAATTATTCTGCACCCAAAATTAAAGGAGGGTATTCCTTCGTTTCAAAAAAGAAATAAAAGCAGGTAGCTGAAAAGGAAAGAAAAGACAAACGAAGGCCACAGATGATGCGGTAAGTTGAACTACCCAATATCCGAGTGTTTTTGGCGAACGCCGCGTGGGCCGGGCTTTCAATGAGCAAGGTCGGTCAAAATTGGTTATTGGTATCCTCGTAATTTTTGTATTCGCGTGATAATTGTGATCATGATGCTAACTGCTAGAATAAACGGCGAAAATTTCTGCGGTTTTAAAAGCTAATGAGCGGTCATACGTTTTCATAATTATGAATTTATGGACCGGAAGAAACAGTGCTTTTTACTTGCATTGATTTTTGCTGCTTCGCTATCTAAAGGACAAACTTCTCTTGGCGGGAAAGTTGAGCGAAACGGTCACGTTGATGCCGACGTCTCTGTGGGTGTATAGAAGCGCCAGCCTAACCATGCGTTCCACAGACATTGTAGAGCGCAAGTAGTTTTTTAATAAACTCTTGTTAAAAAATATTCTCTCTGCGCTGGCAGTGGTCACTGGAAGGGTGACTAGAAGCTGCAGCAGTATTTACACATTTACATAGAACCTGCTGTCGCAGTGAGAGATGGGCATCTATTCTGGTGCTAAAACCTAAAACACTCCCTTGATGTCGTTGGCATACTTGTTTAGGTACCTTGCAGAAACAGGCTGTTCGATTCCAGCGATGTCCGTCGTTTCGTCAGGAAGTATGGAGAAGCAGCCTGCTTTTGAATCTAAGCTTTCTTTGATAATGTCACCACAAATTTCTATAATTTGGTTTTGTGCGTCTGGGCTTAAATACGAGGCAATACTGGGGCAACTTTCCAAATCGTTCTTCAGATATGTATCGCCACAATCAGCTCGCATGCGAAGAAGCACTCTGAAAATTCCTGCATTTTCAGCAGGGGCATTGCTTAAATCCATAGGGCCCCTGTCCCTGTGGCCACGGAGAGCCAGACCTTGTCGCCCGCAAAAAAAAAAAAAAAAAAAAAAAAAAAAAAAAAAAAATCCTCAATAATAGGCCGTTCACTTTCTTCTGTTTTCTCATATTTTACTTTGCCTGCCCTGGTCCAGCTGATCAATCACATTGGGCACGCTTCCTGAAAATGTTTGGAGAAAATTATCAACTGCTAGCTAACATTCACGGTGATATTTAGTATTTTCGTGTGCGTGGGAGATTGCCAGCGCGCGCTTCCATTTATGGAACGGCTTGGACACGAGCGTTCCAGTGCGCGCATGTTGGCCCAAGTTTATAACAGCATTAACCCCATAAAGTTCCAGAATTGAAAATCATTTAAAGCATGCCTTTGGAAATTTCAGCGCACCTTTCGCGTCAAAAGTTTATGAGAACTTTATACCCATAAAGTTTCGTAATTGAAATCCATTCGCTCCGAATATTCTGCGGCCGCTGCGAGATGCCGCAACGCGCACGCTCGCTATCGAAAAGCCGTTGAAAGTTTGTGCTCGGATGGGGCTCCTTGCGTTACGTCACTCCAGGTGCAAGGGCGTTGTCACGAAATCCTGCCCGAGTTCGCAATGTTCGCGCGGAAATGTCTTTTCGAGCGTGAAAAGGACATTGTCGACAAAATCCAGAATGATTGCCGGCGTCGGTGGTAGTTTTGGTCGGCGGTGCAGGCCAGCACGAAAACATTTCGGGGGGGGGGGGGGGGGGGGCTGATGCCCCATCAGCCCCCCCCCCCCCCCCCCCCCACTTCCCTGGCTACGCGCCTGGTCCCTATATAAGAAAAGTACCGCCATCCTTTGATCAACGCCGCTTCTCTCTCTCCTGTATCTCCGATTGGACCACGGTGTAAGAATAAGGAGAGGTGCTGACACTCTCCTCCCAACGCGCGCGAAAGCGCCGCTCGCTCGCGTCCAGATTATGTTCGGCTTGGTTGCAGCTGGTTCGGCGCCGTCGTAGAGGGCGCTGCAGTATGCGGTCCCAGCCTCGGCGGGAAGGCGCGTGCTTCGCTGTCTTTGTGCGCTTTGTGCTTGCATGCGCGGCCGTGCTCTTTTGAAGGCACACTTTTAAATGCGAATGCATTTCTTAGTCGGGGCTAGAGCACTGCACGGGCTTGGGCTTACCCGAAAGCCCGGGCCCGGCCCGTGGGCCGGGCCGGGCCGGGTAGAGGAGTTTTTTCACGGGCTCGGGCCGGGCTCGGGCACGGCGTGTGCTTTTTGACCCGGGCCCGGGCCAGGCTCGGGTGTTTTTACGCGGGCCCGGGCCGGGCTCGGGCTTTCTGCGAGTTATTCTCGGGCTTCTCAACTCTGAAAAAGTATTTTTCCGTACCGGGCCGGGTTCGGGCCAGTTTCGAGTCGGGCTCGGGCCGGGCTCTGGCTTAAGGTAAAGGGGTGGCGGGCCGTGCCGGGCGGGTAACGTAGATTATTTCCGGGCCCGGGTCTTGCCATAAAAGTTTTGATCGGGCTCGGGCGTGCCGCCCAATGTAAAAACGGGCCCGGGCCGGGCCCGGGCCGCAAAAATCGGCCCGTGCAGTGCTCTAGTCGGGGCATGTCAGGCGTCTGTCGGTGTCCGCGCGCCGGCAGGTGTTATCTCTCCGCTCTCACTCCCTCTCCCATAGCAACAGCTGTGGGTGCGCGCGCTTATCCTCGCCCCTAGCAACCGGAGCAAGTGATGCGGGCGGAGTAGCGGAGAGTTAGTGGAGAGGAGGAGCGCGCTCTGGCGTGTGAGGGCGCTCGCATCGCGGGAACTCGGCGGAGCTCCCGCGTGTCTGGAGAGAGTGTAGGAGAGGGTAGGTGCAGTGCTTCGCCGCTCCTTCTCTCGCAATTCGCTCTCTCTCCTCCCTGCGCCCCACTCTCCCGTTCGCTCGCTCGCACGTATATATAAATGGAGTGAAGCGCGCGCCTCACTCTCGACCGTTCGCTGGCTGGGCGCCTCTCAAGGCGATGGCAGAAGTCGGTGAAGGCGAATGTCTGACGGCAACGGTACCCCTAGCAAGAAGTGTAATACAATCCAACCCGAGCATTACACCTCTCGCTGGAGGTGACGTCACTGCAGTAGCTTCAACGTCATCATCAACCGGAGGAGAAGAAGCGGAAGACAAGGCTGCGAAGCGAAGAGCGCGTGATGCCGAACGCAAGCGAGCGAAGCGAGCTGCCGAAACCGAACTCCGTGCTCGGGAAGCCGCTGCGAAACGCCAACGCCGAGCCGAAGATCCGGAAATGTGTGCTCGATACGCCGCTGTGAGACGTCAACGGCGAGCCGAGAACGCTGAAGTTCGTGTTCGAGACGCGGCGGAGAAACGTCAACGGCGAGCCGCCGATCCTCGAGTGAAGCGGCGCGAGGCCGAGTCCAAGCGGCAACGACGACAGGCTGATCCCGCTGCCGCCCGCGCTCTCGATCGCGCTCTCGATCGCGCCACGCAAGCGGCGGCGCGCGCTCGGCAGTTTACGCAGCCGGACGCCCGTTTCAAGCCTACACCGGAGACGGAGTCTTTGTGGTGACCGTGTACCTAAAGTCCCTTATAAGAAAAGTACTACTACTAAGTGGTTCGTTGGGAAAGGGAAAGGTTGGCGCTATCTTCTGCAGCCCTTTAGGGAGCACGGCTCAGCGCCAAAGAAAAGTACCGCCATCTACTCTTTCCTCCGCCGCCTCCTTTCCTAAAGCGCTTGCTTTTTTTCTTTACTTTTTGCTTGCGAAAGCCAAGTCAACGGTGGCTCACCTGGAAAGTCCACGTTTACAGTGAACTAGAAGTATTTGAAGCTTTCAGGCTACAGTGCACTAGAACATATTGGTAGTTCACTGTATTTCAGGCCGGGCGCGCGCCGCCGCCGCCGCCGGCGACTGCGGCTGCGCAGAGGACTTTCAACATGGCTCTGAGGCGGAAAAAAAGAAAATATAAAGAAGTGAAAAGCGCGCGCTATCATCGTCCAATAGGAGATACAGGATTACAGGATAACACACAAGAGAACGAAGCGGCATTTGTCAAAGGATGGCGGTACTTTTCTTATATAGGGACTTTACGTGTACCTCGCGCCCAACCTCGCCCGTGACGCCGTTGCCGCGCAACTGGACGCGGCTATGGAAAGTGTGTGTGTGCGCTCCAAAGTATCTGACCCCGTCGTCTTGGTTGGTGACTTTAACGTGGACGTGAGAAAGAAGAGCGGCGAGTGGTTGGTGGAGTACATGCGGACAAAGTACTCTATGCAGTGTGCCTCCGCCGAGTCCGACAAGTGTCCGACTACCATTCACGGAAGTTGCATTGATCTCGCCTTTACCCGAAACTGTGACGTGCGCATGCTTCTCAAAGACCCTTTGACTGTACACTTTAGCGACCACAAGGCTGTGATTATGGCCGTCAGGTACAATGACAACACAAACAGGTGCTGATGAATGTGTAAATAAATGGTTGCGGTATAAATCCTCGTCTCGTCATTAATGTACGCCATTAAAATTACTACGCCGTGTACTCTCGGCGCAAGAAATGCATTCGCATTTCCTCACGATTCCCTTCCGGGAGGTGGGGGCAATTTTTTGTTCACGCGCCTTTCATCATCTTGTGCCTGTGTATTGTCGCCACGGGCCCTCGACCAAGGTGGAAGCGGCCTTCCGAGAGTTTGAAATGGGTAGAAAGCGCTTCGTCACGAACTGCAATTCTGGATACCGAACTTGTGCGGAGCGTGTGCCTCTATTCAAAGTGCCGTCCGACAGCGGTCGTCTAGAGCAGTGGCGCCGTGTAAATCTGAGGGCAGACCGAACTCTAATGCCTACTGACCATGTTTGCGCCAGGCATTTTTCAGAGGATATGATATCGACGGCATATTACGCGGAGCTCGATAAAATGGTGCTACTTGACGCGCCAAAGAGCCCTGTTCTGTCTGCAAATACAGTTCCCACCTTATTTCCGAACTGTCCAAAGAACCTCACATGGTCAAATAAACCTCGAAATCCGCTGCGGAAGAGAGAACCTCCGGTGTGCCACAGTAGTTTGTACAAATTTTGCTGCATGTACAAGATGTATACTGGGTGTCTTAACTATCATGCACCAAGATTTAAAAATATGCAAATGTCACGTAGCTGGACAGAAGGTAATGTTGTCTGCCGTCGCTTGGAGATACTCAGATTATTTTTTTTGCATTCCGCCTAATTACATAATTATTTTCATAATTGATTAATCAACTTTTGTAATGCTATTCTTGGATAAAATGTGTGAACGAGAGAATTGCACAGCAACATGAAAGATTCCCGATACAGCTTTTTGTTGCTCAATACGTGATACATAAAAGTGTTTTCCGAGCGTGAAAGAAACCCGTGAATAGACTCAAAATTGCCTCGAGGCACTTTGCGTGTATTCGTGGGCTTCTTTCACGCTCGGAAAAATACTTCTACGTAGCGTGTATTGAGTAATAGAAAGCTGTATCGGGAGTCTTTCATGTTGCTCTCCAATTTTCTCATTGAAACTTTTAATATCATTATAATATTTTAGAAGTTGATTAATTAATTAAGACTAATCATGTAATTAGGCCAAATCTAAAAAAATAATCTCAGTATCTCCAAGGGACGGAAAACAACATTACCTTGGTTCTGTTCAGCTACGTGACATTTACATGTTTTTAAATCTTTGTGCACCCTGTATAATACTGCTGTTTTCTGTGCAGATGTGTGCCTGATTTTCAAATTTGTGCCATCCTGGATACTGAATGTTTTTTACAATGCGCGTGCGGTGTATATTACACGCTTGCATGTTTTTATTCAACATTTTTGCATTCTGGGAGTGTATGAAAGCGTAAGCGTAAGGGAAGGCTATCCTCTATTAAAATTATCGAGCTGCTTCATGCACAATTTTTTTATTATTCTGTTTTTGCAAAATAAAAAGTCTATGAGATTATTGTGTGGTGGGTGTAAGTGTATTTGTGGATAGGCTGTAGCATGCATTGTCAAATACGCTTACATTGGCACATTCTCATATGCAATTTAAGAAAAAAGAAAGTCACCTCTTATATCCTGCAAGAGTCACTCGCTCCCCAAACGACGAAAGCCAAATGAATAATATACGCAGTCTATGTTAAGTGGAATTGAAATAAAAAAGGTTTTCACAAGTAAATTGTATTAGTGATATTGTAATCCAAGATAAAACGCCTGCCTTCGTCCCGCCTGATCAATTATCTTTTGAAAGATTTCTTTACATAGCTATGTGCTTTTTCATCATAGGTTCTAGCCATGAACACCCACTTTGCTCTAGTGCGTTGCATATCGGAAGCTTGCGCCGTTTCATTTCTTAAATTACATCGCGCCCACGCTGAATTCGCGTGACGATGCTTGAACGGTTTTCTGAGTTAGAATTTTCCGATGCAGTCACTATTTTCTTCTGATCGAGGGGTAGCACGCGGGCTTACGCTTTCATGTCTTGTACTTAATAGCGCATAAAAAGGGACGAGGCACAGATGGACGACGCGGACACAGCGCTATGTCCGCGTCGTCCATCTGTGCCTCGTCCCTTTTTATGCGCTATTAAGTACAAGACATGGAATACCAACTCGCCCAATCTTACGCTCTTTCAAGTTACGCTTTCATTTTTTTTATGCTTTTATGCATGACTAGATCGGCCGCAACAAAATGTGCGCGCGAGCGGAATGTGAGTGGGCGTTGAGTGCTGCCCGATCGATCCGTGTTCACGTCATTCACGCCCTGCACAATATACGTTCATGTTAGCAAAGCATTCAGCCTGGTACACTTATCACCTTAATCTGAAATAACGAATTTCCTTCGCGCTTTGAGTATTACTGGCGCCACTATGAACGAAAATTTAGCGGAGGCAGAGGAATGCCAAGCCGCCGGCGCCGCTAAGCTGGGACCGCTGGCCGCGGCGCCATCTATCTGCTCGCAGCAGAGCTACTCGGTGCGCCCGCGCGCGGCCGAACATAATCTGGACGCTCGCTCGCGCGCAGTGTCAACACCTAAATATTCTTCCACCGTGGATTGGACGATGATAGCGCGCGCTTTTCACTTCTTTATATTTTGTTTTTTTTCCGCCTCAGAGCCATGTTGAAAGTCCTCTGCGCAGCCGCAGTCACCGGCGGCGGCGCGCGCCCGGTCTGAAAGCTTCAACGTAGACTTTCTAGGTGCGCCATCATCGACTTGGCTTTCGCAAGCAAAAAGTAAAGGAAAAAGCAAGCGCTTTAGGAGAGGAGGCGGCGGAGGAAAGAGTAGATGGCGGTACTTTTCTTATATAGGGACTTTAGGTCGACCTTCGTGCTGCCTCTCGCTTCAACGCGAACCGCGAGAACACAAAGCTATCAGCGCTCGGCTCCCATCGCACATTGCTTTCGAGATAGGGCCCGCCCACCATAACGGCCGTTTCACATGATGCAATTTTCATGGCACCGGAAGTGCGATTTCCATCGCATGCGACGAAAATCGCAGTGCCGACTCTGTGATTTTCGGCTGCGATTTTCCATCGAAATTGCGCCGAGAGCTATTTTGTGGTTTGTTTTGGGAAATGGCGTCGGTCGCTCAACACAACGTTTATAGATACTTTTATTGCGATAGCAATTATATGGACACTTCAACCGGATTTCTGCCGTCGGCGTCGCCGTCGCCGTCGCCGTGAGGTTACGTATAGATAAAATCTTCGCCGCGCGCCGTATGCCCGAGCGGAAGCGTGCGGGGACGCGCGCTATCACGGAGAGCGAACGCACTCAATCTCCCACGCGCAAGCAAGGAAGCGGGAAGCCAGCGCCGGAGGGAGCGGGGGGGGGGGGGGGGGCGCACTTCTACTCTGCCAACAACCGCGCTCGTCGCTCGCCCGCACCGTCTCTTATCTCCACACGGCTCTGACCTTTGTATGGGCTGTGCATTCGCCGCTCAGTTTCTGTTGAAGCGATAGACCGCACGTACCTTCGCCCGCTGCGGCGTATGCGCTTGCTGCCAGCGTTTTGACAGTCGTTGTCTGCAGTCATTCAGTGTGATCTATTCATGTTTGTTTGTGCGCGCTCACACCACGCTCGTTCATTCAGTTAGTAATAGTCGGGCCACATTTTTTAACGCACGCTACACATGCAATGCTGCCCGGATCGGCAGTGCAGCGCTACAGGTGTGTCCCTTCGCACGCGCTGCCAACGGGAAGCGCTTCTCATCAACACCACCGTTTCACACGCGCCTTCTCGTGGTCATCGAGTCTCTCTTCATGTCGGTCTACTTACGCCGCAGCACACCTGCTTACTTAATCAGCTCATGTTTACTACAATTCATATTGCTACCAAAGCCGCTCACCTTACTTCGTATGACATTGCTGTGTTGCTATCGCATTCATTGCTTCGCCCTTAGGGCGAAACTGTGACATTTTTTTGTCTATAAATGTTACCTCAACAAGCCTCGAACAGTGCAACTAATTGAGTGGAGCCGTGGATTGCGCAATTGGTACGTACTATCCGCACCGACACGCGAACAGTGCAGATAAAAACTCGTAGGTCGGATTCGGTTCTGTGATTTCTATGCGTTTGTTTGCACGCTATGTTGTGAATCGCGCTACACGTTTTTCTTACGTTGGCTTCGGGTGCTGATAGTACGTACTTTTGTGTGATTTTCCGTTATTCACACGCGCTGCGAATTGGTACATACTACGAGGTGTCCCTCACGGGAAAGCATGGCCTTGGGATGTCGCCCCAATTTTCTGGTTGTACAAGCTACTCGCGATAAACTTAAACGCCACAGTTGTAGTGCGGTAAGCTTTTACGGAAGGAACAATTTAAAGAATATGCAACTACGGACAAATTCTATGGTCAAATGGTCACGCTATAGACGCGACCATTTAGTTGCAGGTGGTTCGTTTTGTCTTTCATGCACATTTTCCCCAATGACTTTTCTAAATTCAAGGTTGTGGGGATCGAGGTGCCTTCCCGCGCCTCGTCCCCCAGCTCGCGCGTGGCGCTTAGCTCGATCCCCGGGAACCGCCGCCGTAACGGCAACATGGCGGACACGGCTAGCGCGCCGGACTTACTTTCCCGCGCAAACCGTGCTTCTCCCCCCCGGGATTGGACTCGCCCCGCGAGAACACGTCACCGGGACGCGCCCTGATTGGCCTCCCGCGCGGCGGCCCCCGGGCACCCTCTCCACCCGAGCTCTCGTCCGCTGAGCGCTTCCTCGCCGCGAGAGAGGCTCACAGGCTCGCAACGAGGTGGTTACATGAGACCTTTGTTCGCGCGACTCCTCGTCATCGCGCTTGGCGGACCGCTACCCGGTTAGCCCTAGCGCAGCGGGCGCGCGTACTCGATCGGTCTTGCGGCGAGCCTTGGCCCGTAAGCGCCGTGACTGTAGCACTGAGCTGTACCTTGGGTGAATAAACCCGTGTTTGTTGGCGATCTGACTCCGGAGCCTTCTCTGCGCCGTGTCGGAGAGTCGACGAACCCTGCCGTAGCGCCTTTGTGCGTTGCGGAGTGGAGGAGCGTCGTGCCCTTTCCTGACCGTCGCTCGTAGGGTAAGCCTTGTGCAAACCCATCTCCACATAACTGGCGCCCAACGTGGTTTCGGCATGGCATCAGAGCAGGCCCCTTCACGGCCCTCGTTCCTGCCTGACCCCCTGGCTGCGGGCTCATCTTCCTTCGGAGCGAACGACACCGATAGCACGAGGTAGGTTCGCCTTCGCGACCCCATGCTTTCGGCCACCGGGAGCGATCCCTTTCTTGGAGCACCCTAGGTGATGTCGACAGCTCGGATGGGTGCGCTAGTCCTATATCGCCACGCCAGTTACGGGTTTTATCAACTGTTTGAGACGCGCGGGGAGCAGGTGCCTACTAGCCCCTCCGGCGTGCTGTCTCCGCTCGCTGGCCTTTGTCCCGAGCTCAGTTGTGCCCAACGTGCCGCATCGGAGCCACCCCGCTTAGATACTTGCACGAATACGCTCGCCGGCGGCCCTTTGTCCCGAGCGTCGTTCGCCGCGCCATGTGCCGCATCGGAGCCACCCTGCTTAGATGCTCGCACGAATACGCTCGCCGGCCTCCCTTTGTCCCGAGCGTCGTTCACTGCGCCATGTGCCGCATCGGAGCCACCCTGCTTAGATACGCGCACGCATACGCTCGCTGGCCCACCTTTGTCCCGAACGCCTTTCTCGGACGAATACGCCGTGAGGTGCAGCCTTCCCGCTACGCCGTAGGCGCGAGCTCGCTCGCTGGCCTTCCTTTGTCCCGAGCGCAGTTCGGTGTCCCGTGCGCCGCAGCTGAGCCTCCCTGCCTCGCTGTTGGTGCAAATTGCTCGCTGGCCTCTCCTTGTCCCGAGCGCAGCTGGGAAGCTATGTCGAGCGCGAGCCACCCCGCTCAGCCGACAAAGTCGCCGCGTTTTCCGCCTACCGCTTGTCTCACGCGCATCCGAGCGACATTTTCGACGTGCGTGAGTCACCCCGCTCCGCTGTCGATCCGTCTGCCGGTCATGTGAGGCCTCATGCGCCTGTCGGAGCGGCAGCCCAGCTCTTCTCTTTGCCGTTCACTGGCCCCATTCGGTCGGTCGTGCATTGAGCGGACCACCTGTCCGTTGGTCCTTTTTGCTCTCTGGAAGTTGGCGTTAGCGTACGTGCTGTTTGCCGTGGAGACGTACAATCCGGCTTAAGCGCTTGTGCGAGCCATCGTGCCGCCTCGCGCGCTGGGCGTTGACATGACAGTGGTACCTTGTTCTGCGCTACCGGAAAGGGAGTTCAAACGTGGTGGCGGACGCCTTGTCGCGAGCCCCCGTTTCGGCGTTTGATCTTTTGGTCCGCCACTCCCGTGAGCATTCGCACCAAGTAGAAGCCGGAGCCTCAGTCTCCAATGGCTCAAAAGGCGCGAACCTCATGCACTTAGTAGAGACCGGAGCCTGTGTCTCCAATGGCTCGAAAGGCGCGACCCCCGACGGTGAAGCGATCCTCGGATTGCCAGCCCCGGGAGAGGACGTTTACCTGGTGGATCCCGTTACCTCATCGGGTATTGTCTTCAGCAGGCAAGAGGCTGCTAAAGGCTCAGCAGAGCGATCCATTTTGTAAATAGCAATCGTTGACAGGCTCCAAGAGCCGAGCTCCCAAGAGGAGTGGGGCGGCAAAGTCGCCGGGCGTACCCGGACAGCTAGTATTGCTGCGGGCACGTTGGATACGTATCTGCTTGACGCCGATAAAGCTCTCCTGCGCTATATCCCATCTGAGGAGGTCTCCAGGAGTCTTTCAAGGTGGTGATAACCCGCAGTCTAAGGAAAGCCACCCTGAGCTATTTCCACGACTCGCGGGTGGCCGGCCATCGGAGTGGCCTTATTAAGACCTTTCAAAAGTTGTGCCGCTCCGCTACCTGGCCAGGCATGAAGCGTGACGCTCTTCACTACGCCCGCTCATGCCGCGTGTGCCAATGTATGAAGCCTCGCGCGGGCAAACCCCCCGGGCTCATGCAGCCAATCGACAGCCAGCTATCCTGGCAAGTCGCGGCCTGTGACATTATGGGACCTTTTCCCAGAAGCCGGCGAGGCTACGTTTTTCTCCTGGCTGTCACAGATCACTTCACGAAATGGGTTGAACTTTTTCTCCTTCGGAAGTTAACGGCACGCGCAATCTGGGACAAGTTGACCGAGGTCTTTAACCGCTTTGGCTTTCCGGCGGAGCTGATAACGGACAACGCGTCCTACTTCACGGCCAAGATGTTCGTGGATGCGTGTGCTGCCTTTGGCATTAAGCACCGCAAGACAAACACGTATCACCCACAGGCCAACTCGACAGAACGGATTAACCGGAACCTCAAGCCCTTGCTCGCGGCCTTTGCCCAGCAACATAGGGATTGGGATGTCTGTCTTAACGAGATAGGCTTCTCCTTGCGGTCCACGGTGAACCGTTCGACTGGGTACACGCCCGCTTTCCTCAACTTCGGGAGAGAGCTGCCAAACCCCATGGACCGCGTTCTGCGGACCGGCAGCGGGGCGTGCGCCACGAAAGCCGGCCTTTCCGGCTACGCGGCGGAACTGCGCTCACGGATGGACGCGGCCCTTGACCTGGCCCGTTCCAACCTGGCAAAAGCGCGAGCTGGACAAAAAGCCCAGTACGACCGGTCACATAGGGACGTGCACTATGGTGTCGGCGATCTCGTCCTCAGACGCAACCATGTCTTGAGTGACGCCGCCAAAGGCATCTCTGCCTCCGTGTCGGCCAAATGGTTGGGCCCGTACCGAGTGGAGACCAAAATGTCCCCTCTGGTATACAAGCTGGCTGACTCCCAAGGGAGACCAGTCGGCGGTCCAGTTCACGTCTCGGACCTCAAACCTTTCGTTGCCCGTAGCAACGACTGGGGAGAGGGGGAGGCGGTCAACGAACCGCAGGCAAACCGTGATACGGCTGGCCCCAGGCCACGCCACCGGTACAACCTACGGAAACGCACCCTAGGCAGGTTTTCTCCCACCAGCTGGTAGTCGGACTTTATTCCCTACCACGCCGATGAACGGAGAGACACAGCTACGGTGCGAAGGCGCACGTTGAAGTGGTGACAGGCCCTTTTGGCCTAATATACCCTCTCGTGCTCACTCGCCATTTGGCGTGCCTAGCCAGCTTTCTCCCACTATCAGGTAGCTGGACTTTATTCCCTACCATGCCGGTGAATGAAGAAATGTAGCTACGGTGCAAGGGCGCACATCGAAGCGGTGACAGGCCCATGTGGCCTAGTATACCCTCTTATGTGTTGCCCAAGCCTCAGCCTGGAAAACGGCCTTTCTTGGGCAGTCAGCCGGGCGGGCAGCTTTCTTGGCACGCCGGCTATGCCGGGGGGCGTTCCTGTGCTTCACCTTGTGTCGTCCAGTCTGCTCCCTGCGCCTGGCTCCACTGTGCCACCAGTCTTGCTGACCACGAAGCCGGCTGTCCCTGGTCTTACCATGTCAGCCTGTTGCCGACCTCAAGGCCTGCTGCTCCTGGTCCTTCCGCCATGAATGACTCCTGCCTCTGGGGGCCACGAACCCGTGCCAGCCTTGCCTCCTGCTGCCTGGGCTGCCGCTAATTGTGGCTGGTCCCCAATCAGGCGCTGACCTCTGGCCGAGGAGGGTCGCTCCGGCTGCCGCTGCTGACCTGGCTGCCGGTTATCCCGGCCTGCTGTTCCTGCGCAATCCGGGGAGCCCAGTGACTTCTGTGGTGGCTGCTGCGCCAAAATGGCAGCCACGCCTCGCGCGTTCCTGGCTGCTCCAGTCCGGCGGATCTCGAGTGTTGCTGGCTGAACCATGGTGCTGCCCTGCCCCGTCCTTCCTGGGCTGCCGACTCTTCCACCTGGCAGGGGGTCCTTCCAGTGTGCGGAACTTTGGTGGCCAAGGCAAACCCCTGGCTCTGTGTCAAGAGAAGCGACGTCTTCACCTTTTTCGACTGCTGTGGCCCCTTCTCCCTGTCCTGGTCCTGAGGAAGACGACGACACCCTCTTGGACTTTGCCCCGTTGGCTTAGCCCTCTTTGGCTGAGTCAACCTTGACACTTGGCCTCGGTCAGCCACTTTGGAGGCTGGCCTCGGTCTTTAGGAGGGGGGAATGTGGGGATCGAGGTGCCTTCCCGCGCCTCGTCCCCCAGCTCGCGCGTGGCGCTTAGCTCGATCCCCGGGAACCGCCGCCGTAACGGCAACATGGCGGACACGGCTAGCGCGCCGGACTTACTTTCCCGCGCAAACCGTGCTTCTCCCCCCCGGGATTGGACTCGCCCCGCGAGAACACATCACCGGGACGCGCCCTGATTGGCCTCCCGCGCGGCGGCCCCCGGGCACCCTCTCCACCCGAGCTCTCGTCCGCTGAGCGCTTCCTCGCCGCGAGAGAGGCTCACAGGCTCGCAACGAGGTGGTTACATGAGACCTTTGTTCTCGCGACTCCTCGTCATCGCGCTTGGCGGACCGCTACCCGGTTAGCCCTAGCGCAGCGGGCGCGCGTACTCGATCGGTCTTGCGGCGAGCCTTGGCCCGTAAGCGCCGTGACTGTAGCACTGAGCTGTACCTTGGGTGAATAAACCCGTGTTTGTTGGCGATCTGACTCCGGAGCCTTCTCTGCGCCGTGTCGGAGAGTCGACGAACCCTGCCGTAGCGCCTTTGTGCGTTGCGGAGTGGAGGAGCGTCGTGCCCTTTCCTGACCGTCGCTCGCAGGGTAAGCCTTGTGCAAACCCATCTCCACAAGGTTCTGTTACTTCCGCTGCGATACGTGACCTGCTTATCAAGCTCGCAAAGCGAAATGCAAACTATATATCGTAATGAATGTTCTACAATACCATATTTAACACTTTGACTGGGAATAAACAGCATTGTCAATTTGTTTTCGAAGCATTATTTAAACAGTTTTTTTCTCATTTTTCTGATGTATCATTTTCTCCTGCACAAAAACCAATAAAGCTTCAATGTGCTACAGACTTTGTATCCTTACTGCACCTGTATTAAACCTCGCATTAAAAGGTACCTGCATATTTCACTTACTTCAGTGCATCGTATTTCTTTTCTTTATGCTAGTCGTAACATATCGCAGTATTCTACGAAACTACTTCGCCATAAACATCCTTGCCTTTCCTTGCTTCCCTGTCTCTACTTCCTGTAAAACACATACAACAATGTGAAAAGCAGGCAAACACCTTGTTTTTATAAGCAGTAGATAACACATTAAACAAAAGCAGATCAAAATTGCGCAGTCAAGTCAGCCGGTTGCATTCCTTCCTGTGAATGATAGCATCTTTTCAAGTGTGGGTGGTTCTTACATGTCCACAGCTCATAAAGTGTGCAGACTCATCACGAGACGTAGGCCTTACCCATTAAGATGTAGGTAGTTTTGCTAATGTGTCTGCAATTACATTTATGACTGCATAAACTCGTATAACCAAATCCCATCATTACTCAGCCTAGCTTGCTCCGAGTCATATTCACCACAATTCTACTTATTAGAGCTTGGTCTGACTCATATTCACCTAAATTACACTCGGTCGAGCTTGCTCTTACTCATATTTACAAAGATTCTACTCAGCTGAGCTTGCTCTGACTCATATTTATCAAAATTCTACTCAGGCAATCTTGCACTGAGTCATATTCACCAAAAATCTACTTAGCCGAGCTTGCTCTGACTCATATTCACCAAAATAATACTCAGATGAGCTTGCTCTGAATATATTCATCCAAATTCTACTCAGGCGAGCTTGCACTGGGTCATATTCACCAAAAATCTACTTAGCCGAGCTTGCTCTGACTCATATTCACCAAAATTATACTCGGCTGAGCTTGCCCTGACTACCACGTGACAATATTCGCCAAACGTTTACTCAACCGAGCTTGCTCTTACTCGTATTCACCAAAATTCTACTCAGCGAGGCTCACTTGAACTCAGACTCATGGTTAGCTCGAAGTCTTAGTGAGCCGACGTTTGAGTGAGTTCACCTAGCTATGTATACAGCTATGTATACATTACATTATGTGACCTGTGCGAGGCATAAGCAAACATTGCATATGAGTACTTGTTGCATCGGATGAAATCAGGACAACTGTACACATGGCAGTTAGTTTTCGAGAGTTTAATGACCGTTGCGCGAAAGCTTTACCTCATGTCAATTCAAGCAAGTGCATTGGATCTGCATCATATTTTTTGCCAATCCTGCTGGCTATCTTGGCCATTACTGGGCGGCCGCATTTTGTACATTTCAACACAAAGTTGAATAAATCACTGTGGTGCAATATATTTAAAAAAAGATTCTTGCATCACTACAAGTACAACAATCAGAACATGATACAAACACATGCACACATATATATATATATATATATATATATATATATATATAGAAACTTTGTTTGGTTGGAAAATATTTTAAGTATAGCGGTGGTCGGAGCCCCGCAGTGCAGGGCCCCACTGGCCTCTGCCGCCTGCCTGACCTGGCTAATTAAGGACTTTTGTCCTGCCAAGTCGGAACGGGCGAGCTGTGCCTCCCACCGCTCCATTGAGATATTATTAGTGGGCCTATGAGGGTGCTTACTACACTCCCAGGTCACATGCATTAGTGTAGGTATGCCACCGCACCAAGGGCACGTGACCCTATAGCGGGTGGGATACATGGCATTTAGCAGTTTTAGATGGGGGAATACCCCGGCCTGTATTTTGCGCCAATCGGCGGCCTCTTCCCCGCTAATTTGTGGGTGAGGCGGCGGGTATTTTCTGCGGACTCCGCACTGATGAGCAAGGATTGTCTTTTACATTTAAATTGATGGGATTTTGTGAGGGATAGTGTGAGGGGTTGGGGTTCGAAGAGGACGCCATCGCTCGGTTAGTAGACGCTCGAGCTAAAGCGTTAGCCTGTTCGTTCCCCTGTACCCCCGCATGTCCCGGGCACCAGAGTAGGCGATGGCGGTGGTTAAACGATTTGGGGATTATCGCGAGGCTAGCCGCAGTCACGTGCCCCTTAAGAAACATGCATCATGTCTCCCGGGAGTCAGTGACCACGACCGAGTCCCTTTCCGAACGCTCCGCGTGAGCGAGCGCGATCTCCACTGCTAACATTCCGGCCGAGGTGGGGGAGCCTGCCGTGGTCGACGCGGTAATTTGCTGCTGGCTGATCGCGTTCACGACTGCCAGGGCGTACCTCCTTTGGTAGCGCTACCCGGTAGCCTCTGCATACGCAGCTGCGTCCGTGTAGTACGTATTGTACCTAGCGTTATTTGAGTACATCGATTGAATATGTTGTGCGCGTGCTTTGCGCCTTTGCTTGTTGTACTCGGGATGCATATTCTCTGGAATTGGAGCTACTGTAATTTTGGATCTCACCGATGGAGGGAGAGGTACGGCCTCTTCGGTGAGATAAATGGGGTATGCTGGGATATTAAGTCGTGCCAATATTGCCCTACCAGTTTTTGTGAAGCTGAGGCGCTCCCTCTGTCGCATCAGAGTGGCCTGCCTCAGTTCGTCGAAAGTATTGTGTACTCCCAAAGCTAGCATGCGCTCCGTGGAGGTAGATTTAGGCAGGCCCAGAGCCGCCTTGAAAGCTGTTCGAATTATCGTGTTGGCCTGCCTCTCCTCTTCCCTGTTCAGGATTTGGTAGGGCAAGCCATATGTGATTCGACTAATCACTAAGGCCTGTACGAGCCTTAGGGTATCGATTTCTCGCACTCCCGCCTTTCTATACGTCACTCGACGTATCATTTGGGCTATGTTGTGCGTTGCGGATTTGATGGTTTTGAGCGTCTGTGCTGCTCTCCCGTCGCTCTGAAGCCACAAACCCAGGACTCGCATCGTAGGTACCTCTCGGACCATTTGGCCCTCAACCACAATGTTAATCGACCCTCTGTATTTGTAGCCTTTCGCGTGTATCCGGCTGACCTCGGATTTTTCGGGCGCGCACTTCAGCCCGCTCGTTCTGGAAAATTTCTCCACCGCTAGTACCGCGGTTTGGAGCGTGTATTCTTTATCCCCTAGGGAACCTCTGCTCGCCCACAGCGTGATATCGTCAGCGTAAAGCGTGTAACCTAGGTCGGGTATCCGATCGAGATCGCGCGCGAGGCGACACATCGCCATGTTGAAGAGCAGAGGAGATATTATCGCTCCTTGAGGGGTTCCTTTGCTCGGAATTTTAAATATCTGCGATGTGATTTGGCCAATACTGATGCTGGCCTCGCAGTTGGAAAGAAACGCCCTTATGTAATTGTAGGTGCGCTCACCACAACCCGAGCGTTCGAGTTCCTCGAGTATTGCGCCGTGATAGACATTGTCGAAGGCTCCTTTGAGGTCTAGTGCTAGGACTAGTCTCTCGTCACCGTACGCATATTGGTTAGAATCTCGTCCCTTAGTAGGAGGAACGCGTCTTGACACGATAAACCTGTGCGAAATCCTATCATGGAGTCTGGGAACCAGCTCCGCTCTTCCAGGTATCGCTGTAGTCTGCTGTGGATCACCCTCTCATAGAGCTTACCGAGGCAGGACGTGAGCGATACCGGCCGGAGGGTATCGATCGAGGGATTCTTTTTCGGTTTGGGGATCATGATTATTTTAGCCAATTTCCATTCTTGGGGCAAATCTGCCTTGGCCCAGTACTCGCTATTGAAAGTCTTTGTTATTTTCGCTAGGGCCACCGAATCCATGTTTCGAATCATTGAATTTGTGATTGTGTCTGGGCCCGGTGCCGAGTTTTTAACTGCGGCCTGCGCCGCTTCGTACACTTCCGCGTACGTTATTTCTTCGTCTAATTTAGGGTTGGCCTCTCCCGCGTATGGTCTCGCCATGTAGGGCGATCCCGCCGCGGTTGCGAGTCCTATGTATTTGTTCTGAAGGACGTCGACCAGTTCTTGATCTGTACCCTCGAAATTGTCTGCTATAATTTGGAGCTTCTTGTTATTCTCAGTACGTGTGCTCATTGGGTCTAGCATACTCCGGAGTGTTCGCCACGTACTGGTCGTTCCCAGTGTCCCAGATAGGTTTCCGCAGAAGGTCGCCCACTCGTTTTTAGCTAGCTCGTTGGCGTGGCCTTGAGCTTGCTCTGCCAATACAGCGATGCGTTGTCTTAAGTGTTTGTTTAGGCGCTGTCTTTTCCACCTCTTCACGAGTTTCCGCCTCTCTTCCCATAAGCTGACTAGGTGAGAGTCTATCACCGGCGCCTCCGCTGTGCGCTCTATGGCTTTGGTGGTGTCCCCGTGCACTTGTTGAAGGAATTTAGTCCATTCCCGCATGTTGGTCGGGGCGGTATCTGAATCCTCCTGTGCCCTCTGGAGTTTTATTGCGATAGCAATTATATGGACACTCAAAAGCAGATTTCTGCCGGCGGCGTCGCCGTCGGCGTCGCCGTGAGGTTCCGTATGACGTCAATGGAGATGAAATCGTCGCCGCGCGCCGAACGCTGTATGTGCGAGTGAAAGGGCGCGAGGGGCGCGCGCTTTCACGGGGAGTGAACGCACGGCGGAGAACAAACGCGCGTTCTGCGCCGTGCTCCCTTGAGGGCTGCAGAAGTAGGCGTCTCTTTCCTCCTTTACAATCACCATATATGTAGAGCAAACGCGCCTTCTTCCGACGCGCGAGAGGCCGTGGGGGAGGGGGAGGGAATGGAGGCGACGTTTAGCTGCGGCACCAAGTGCCTATTTATATCAGAGGCTCCGGCAACAGTCACCAACGCTGCACGCATTTTGGACGAACGCGGGCAAAACGCCGACGGCGTCGACAACAGTTCTGCGTGTTGCCGGTGCTGCTGCATGTCCAAGTTTATACAGCTGATAAAGCTAATATCATTACTCCGTATAGGTCTCTACAAATTTGCTATCGCAATTGATGCTTCGCCTTTCAGGTGAAACTGCGACAAGTTTTTTCTATAACGAGGCCAATCGGTTAACTTGGTGGTTCCTATTGTTCTCCGTATGTTGGGTGTGGAGAGCGCTATTCCGATTATGTCATGATCGCTTCCCAGGTTTTCGTCGAGGGAAACCCATTGAACATCTCTGACATTAATTGTATATACACGGTCGGGCGCCGTGTCTCTGCTGACGCTGTTACCCGTGCGCCTCGGTTTGCCAATTTGATTGATTGTCCGCAAGCACAAAGCTGTGGCGGTACGCTCGAGTAGGAACCCTTTGGGCGATGTTTTCGCGTATCCCCATAGTATATAGGGCGCGTTAAAGTCCCCCACAATAATGACAAGGAAAAGGCTTCCAACAACACATGCACATAAGATGCACACAAATGATAAATACATAAACACATAGAATCATCTAGCCACCACCTATTGAAAAATAAAAGAAAAAACACAGGACCACGTATAACCATTCCCCTTGCCAGGTACATGGGCTATAGGAGAAACACACGTGCAACCTAGCAGTTACCTCGAGGTAGCAGCTATGGACGCTTTTGCATTCGCAGCTGGCCACTCAACCACTCAAGTGTGTTCAGTGTGCGCTTGTACTTGGCCACACTTTTTATTGTCTATATCTCAAAACTTTAATGTGGCTCCTCAAAATTTTGAGAATGTTCGGATTCTGAGGCTTGCAAAGGTAAATATTTTTATTCCGTTTTCGTTCAAGGTGAAGGCTCATACAAAATATTAGAGATATTGTCAGTGCCCCTCACTTTCTCTCAGAACATAAGTAGTCTGTTATTGAGATTCTAGCAGCTTTTCAACAGCAAGAAAAGGAATCAGCTTCCCCTGTTTTCAGCATTGGTTAATGCTGGCAAGTCAGGGAGGCATAAAGTTTTGCTAATACAATCGGTTCGGGAATACCAGATTAGACTGTACCTTGACACTTTCCTTGCACTTTCTTATTTTGCTCAAATAACTGAGTTTGAAATGGCTCCAGTTAGCATGCTCTAACATTGGTCTAATATAGGTTAAGTACATGACACGCTTAACAGACTGGGATGCTGACTTTCATTTCCAGGAAAGGAACCATAGTGCCTGCTCCAGGTGCGTATGTTTTGGTTATCTGGGGTTTTCAGCCTCTTTTAAGATATGGTGCCCAAGCAGGTAGAAGCACACGTATGCTATTAGCGGATAGTTTCGATAGCTTCCTACTTTATACTTGCCACTATCAATACAAAATTTTAGCGTTCGATTTTGTCATTAAACAAACAAACCTACTCCTAACAAGGTATTTTAATGTTAGCCGTGGGGCTACGCGGCTGCGCTACGTACTGCAGCATATTAACTTAAGCTTCTTGATACAGATTCACAGCACACTAACAGCGCGAGAAACAGGACGAGAAAATAGACGACGCCCATGTCTGTCAGAATAATACGATACTACATACACAAGTGACTGCAGCTCCTAAAAAAAATGTGGTGTCGGCTTTTACGCCTGTCGAAATATTCAGAGAGCACTTGTATGAATAATTACAGCACATGCGCCGAGACGGACGAACCAGGCTGGCGCTAAGATTAACGTTCACAACACAAATTCCATTGCATGTTCAGTAATTACACACAGATCATTTGCGGCTTTCTTCAGGGGCAGACGTGAGTTTTTGGGGTGATGCTTGTTGCTAAGTTTGGTGCAAGAATATTGCTTGGAGCAGGAACCGCTTGTGCGCAATTTCGAGCAATATACACACATCCTTTCTTCAGAAGCTGACGTTAAGCACGAGTAGCGCGAGGGTCTCTGCGTTGACATCACGACTTCGCTGCAGCCGAATTCCGAATGCTGCATATGCGATGACAACAGCTATATGGGCTTGTTGACAGGTTCTCTTGTAATTTGTTGTATCGCAGGAACAACGACCACGGGCATAAAAGACACACGAGAGAGCACACAACCCTGAACGAACAGCTGCGAACAGCTGTTTACGTCCTCCATGTCTCCTCGTATTGAACTTCATAAACCGCTGTTGCGCACTCCAAACCAAATTAAACTTTCAACACGAGTATTATTTTCTCCTAATAAACACTGGTCAATAATATTGTAACGCACAGGTGTTTCCATTACAACTGAAAAATTACACGAGTATTGCCACAAGATTTGGCAACCCTGTGCGTCGCACCAGCCGCATCGTTGAATTCGCAATCGTGTGAAATGAACCCTCTAAAAATCGCATTGCGACGCGTGCGACTGCAACGATTTTCGTCGCTCCAGTCACAGCATGTGCAACAGGCTTGCAGCTGCCGCCGGAGTACAACGCCCCCGGTACCTTGCATGCGCGCGACGGAAGACGGTGCGCTTCCTCCCCGTTTTCCTCCTTTGCGCGTCACCATCGTCTGCTCACCCTGGCACGCTTTCACTCACACATACAGCATACGGCGCGCGGCGACAAAGTTATCGCCCTTAGACTTTATACGGAACATCACGCCGACGCCGACGGTGAAAATGTGCCTGGAGAATCCATTAGAGATGGGTCGCTCAGGAGCGAGCCGGATCTTGTGAGCGGCTCTTCTTAAAGAGCGAGTGAGGTGTGGTTCAGTAAAAATGAGCGGCGGTTCTTTTGGAGAAAGGGAGCCGGTTCTCTCGCGTTCAGAGAGCCGTGCCGATGCGTTCCGTCAGAGCCGTGTCTTCTTCTGCTGGGTGCGACTTCAGTGCCATCTATAAGCGGTACGAGCAAGCAACTGCCCTCCCGCCCTTCCTCGTAAGAGTCGCCTTCACCCCCTCGCCTTCGGCTGAAGAACGAAAGAACCGCCGCTCACTTACTGAACCACGGCTCCTTCGCTCTTCAAAAGAGCGGGTCAAGAGATCCGGCTCGCTCCTGAGCGCGCCGCTCTTTTCGCCACGGCTCCCTCGCTCTTCAAAAGATCCAGCTCACTCCTGAGCATAGGTCGGCAGTGTGGGAGAACACTCACTCACACTCACTCACCATAATTTTTTCCAGGCCCCGCACTCACTCACGTTCGCACTCATCTCCACTCACACTCACAGCACTCACTCGCACTCGCACTCATCTCCACTCACACTCACAGGCACTCACTCGCACTCGCACTCACTGCACTCACACTCACTGGTACTCACTCGCACTCGCACTCACCTGCACTCACATTCACTAGCACTCACTCGCACTCACCTCCACTCACACTCACAGACACTCATTCGCACTCGCACTCATCTCCACTCGAACTCACTAGCACTCACTCGCACTCACCTGCACTCACACTCACTGGCACTCACTCGCACTCACCTGCACTCACACTCACTGGCACTCACTCGCACTCACCTGCACTCACACTCACTGGCACTCACTCGCACTCACCTGCACTCACACTCACTGGCACTCACTCGCACTCACCTGCACTCACACTCACTGGCACTCACTCGCACTCACCTGCACTCACACTCACTGGCACTCACTCGCACTCACCTGCACTCACACTCACTGGCACTCACCTGCACTCACACTCACTGGCACTCACTCGCACTCACCTGCACTCACACTCACTGGCACTCACTCGCACTCACCTGCACTCACAATCACTGGCACTCACTCACACTCGCACTCACCTGCACTCACACAGTGAGTCCTGAGCGCTCAGCAGCGAGCCGCACTTTTGAAGAGCGATTGAGCCGTGATTCAGTAAGTGAGCGGCGGTTCTTTCGGAGTGAGAAAGCCGGTTCTCTCTCCTTGAATGAGCCGTGTCGAGCAGTTCCGTCAGAGCTGGGTCTTCTGTTGGGTTTCGAGGTTTCGATTTCTGACCGACGTATGGCTGGCCGGCGTGGGCAGACTCGCGCTACTGGGACTCGCTTGCAGTGTGTGGTGTGCGCAGCAGTCCCTTTGGTTTTTGTGCGTCCTATGGTGTGGCACCCGATGCCACCGAGGGGAGAAGAAGTCTTAATTGGCAAAGGATGGTACCGTTCGTTGCCTGCTGCTGTTTGAACGATGTCTCACGACTCTCATCAATCGCACATCGTGCGCTGGTCCAATAACACTTCGAAGATGGTCTTCCGTGTCTTTAAAGACCACAGATGAACGTACAGTTTACGGCCTAGTCTTCATTTGTGCTAATTAGTGTAGTCATGAAATGTCGCCCCTGACATTCACTTCAGTGCATTTTCTGAGCATGTATCATTAGCACGTCATTAAAACGAGGCCAATGATATGTTGTGTTGTAATAGAACTTCATTTCTTTTTTTTTTTTTTTTTTTTTTTTTTGTCCTGGCGCATGATGGCATGATCGCCAGTATCGCGCGTGCACTCAAGAGAAAAAAAAACGAAACGTACGTGCGGCAGTTTTGTGGATCTTTCTTTCGTATGATATTTGTATTGGACTTCAAGAAACGATTTCTACATTCATTTTGCATGGCCTTACAGCTTACTCATATTATAGTGAACGTACGTATGTGAATAAATGAATAAAGTTGAAACACAATGTACACCCGTGAGCAAAAGTATACGGACCAGGGGTTGCGCCATAAAGCCAATTTTTTCCTCGGCCTCTGAACGCAACTTGAAATTGAGGACTGCATTCAAAACTTGGCATTGCGAACTTTTCAGTGTACTCGTCCATTCCAGTTTATGCTTGTTAATTACGAAGAAAAACACTTTTTCAGGGGACCCTGTGGTCCGTATACTTTTGCTTACGGGTGTACCATCATTTTGTGTTACGTTTCAGTAGAAGTGTCTATGTTAGATATGTGATTTATATTTTATTTGGTTTGCTTGTGTTTTTGACCGATGCAAGTATGTCAGCCAGTCTCAGTGAATTTTAAATCGTAGTCTTAAACAATCGTTGGTATTGCTGTTTCTACATTTTGTGCGTACAAAGCATCTGTCTAAATGACGTGTGACCTACGGGCGCAGGGCGTTTCTCAAGCTGCAAAAAACAGCTTCTTGCTCGGCGTCCGCTTTTTGTGATCAAACTGTACCACAAAGAGAAATAAAATTGTATTGTATTGTATTCTTATTTTGACGAAAGTTGATTTTAAAGTACCACAAAAACGGACAAGCTTCTGTAATGACGATGGAGTTACATTTCTTTTTCTGAAAAAAGTACGTCGCATTCTGCCTGTCACAGTATCATATGCATTTTAACCCCGCAATATCAGAAAAGAAAGCTTCAATTCACGCTTTTAATATATTGTCACGACTAAAGAAGACAATGAAGGGATGGACACGAGCGCAAGCATCTCTCTCGCCGAAGAAGTTAAAGTTGGCGCGGACAATTATTGCTGGGCCTTCAATATAGAGCCTGTGTTTGCTGTCGCACCACCGTCGTTCTGTGTGCCGTTTTTCGCATCTTGCGACACTGGTGGAGGTGCTGGGTACTCTCTGATGCCCGGAACTCCTGTGCGGAGTGCAACGCCCAGTTCTAACCCGCAACCAGTTCCTCCAGTGGACACTCCTGTCCACCGCTACAGTCGCCGACTGCGGGGCCTCAGCCCGGAGGTAATCTTCTTGGACAACTCCCCACCAACCGGACCTCTACCTAACGATATGGCAACAGCAGGACCTTCTCAGGTGACTCTGCAGCATCCTCAGACTCCCGAGACATTCCATGGTGATGTTTACGAGGACGTCGAAGATTGGCTCGCGCAATACGAGCGAGTCGCCAAGGCGAATCGGTGGACTGCAGAAGAAAAACTCTCACGCGTCTACTTCGCTCTGGCGGACAGCGCTCGTACGTGGTACGAGAACCGGGAAGCCACACTGACTTCCTGGAATGAGTTTCGACAGCAGCTTTCCACCACCTTCGCAAACAACGATCGTCGCGATTCTGCCCACCAACTAATCGAGTCGCGCATCCAGAAACCGAATGAGAGCGTCGCCATGTTTGCGGAGGACATGACACGCCTGTTCCGCCGCGCTGACCCAGAGATGCCGGAAGCAAAGAAAATCCGCCATCTGATGCGAGGCGTCAAGGAACAACTTTTCGCCGGTCTTCTTCGCAACCCACCGACAACCGTTGCGGAATTCATCTCGGAAGCTACGTCCATCGAACGAGCACTGCAACAACGTTGCCGACCCTTCGATCGCCCAGGCAACGCCTCGAGCAACGTTTCTGCTCTGGCTGCCGGCAATGAGCTTCGTGAGCTCATCCGGGAGGTTGTTCGTGAAGAGATTCGCAACCTCCTTGTGACCCCGCAGGAGTCAGTCGGGGCTTCTGTAGCAGAGGTTGTGCGACAAGAAATCAGGCAGGCATTCTCGTTGCCCGAATCCCTACCAGACCAACGGTCTCTGAACTACGCATCGGCTGTTCATCGTCCTCCTCCAGCAGCAGCCTACAACTCACAACCAATGGCTCGGGCTTTCAACGAGCCGGCATCCCCGCCGTACAACGCGCAGCCACTGACCACGCAACCTAGTGTACCTGTGGAAACATCGGCCTACTTCCCTCCGCAGACAACTACAGCTTGGCCGCAGAGGACGCCCACAAGTCGACCATTTGTTCGCAGGACGGAAATGTGGCGCACCGTCGACCGCCGTCCTTTGTGCTTTCATTGTGGAGAAGCCGGCCACGTTTACCGCTTTTGCCCGTATCGTGACCCCGGATACCAGAGCTTTCCACCCACCTTTCCTCGAGTTCGCTTCGAAAACAGGCGCTACGGTGACGATGTTGCTCCACAAGGACATCCGTTCACTCGTCGAACCCGCTCTCCGTCACCTGCACCGAGCTCTTCGCCGCAAGGTCGCAGTTACGCCGATGTAGTCAGGGGCGGCAGGTCCCCAAGCCCTCGTCGGGGAAACTAACAGAAGCGACCTTTGGGGGGGAGGTTGCCGACCGTCAAAATGCTTCAACACCCCCAACACTATCTGTGCAATCGGACAATATGCCTCTGCCGACCCCAAGGGAAGTCGTAAGTGCCGACCTCGCTGTTTTCATAGACGGACACCCAGTAACCGCGTTAGTAGATACTGGGGCCGATTTCTCAATAATTAGCCAGAAACTCTCCGATAACCTTAATAAAGTCAAGACGTCATGGACTGGTCCCCACATAAGAACGGCGGGAGGTCAATTGATGATCCCTACAGGCAAATGCACAGCCAGAATTGATATTGGTAACTCGACGTTTGTTGCAACTTTCGTTATATTGCTGGAGTGCTGCAGAGACGTGATACTGGGAATGGATTTTCTGCACGAATACGGCGCTATTATAAACATTCCGGACAGGTCGGTCACGTTTTGGATGAATGCAGATTTGGCCGTACCCTGTGTCGATCAGCGACGTGAGCATTTACGTATCTTCGAAGACGATGTGACCATCCCTCCGCACTCAAGCGCTCTTGTGCCTGTAACATGCGACTCGCCAAGGTGCTCCAGCATGATCGCCGAACAAATTCCTGGTCTGCTGTTTAGTCATGGCGTATCAGTTGCAAGAGGTGTAGTTGACATCACTCGCGGACAGACGGACGTCCTACTAACAAACTTTAGTCCTGAACGCCGGCATCTTACAAGAGGTATGGCAGTCGCGTACGTGGAAGAGCTGAATGAGGTTACCGACTGCATGACTGTTGAACAAGACGATTCCCCCGGTCTGCCGAACGTGCCTCTATCCGTTGATGTCGGCCCAAGTTTGCTACCTAAACAGAAAGAAAGACTCCTCGAGCTTATTGATGAGTTTCGGAACTGTTTCTCTTCGACGTCCAAAGTTGGCCAGACGCCACTGACCAAACATCGAATTATTACAGACGAAACGGCCAGACCGATACGGCAAAACCCATACCGGGTGGCAGCGCGAGAACGCGAAGCGATAGAAAACCAGGTACAGAAAATGCTCCAAGATGACATTATCCAGCCGTCGAAAAGTCCTTGGGCATCCCCGGTAGTGTTAGTCAAGAAGAAGGATGGCAGCTTGCGCTTCTGCGTCGACTACCGCAAACTCAACCAGGTCACTAAGAAGGACGTTTACCCGCTACCCCGCATAGACGATTATCTTGATAGACTACGGCATGCACGCTATTTCTCGTCGATGGATCTAAGGAGCGGCTATTGGCAAATAGAAGTAGATGAAAGAGACCGCGAGAAAACAGCATTCGTGACACCTGATGGCCTCTATGAATTTAGGGTACTTCCCTTCGGCTTGTGCTCCGCGCCGGCAACATTTCAGCGGCTAATGGACACCGTTTTATCAGGACTCAAGTGGCAAACGTGCTTAGTATATCTAGACGATGTGATTGTATTCTCTGCGACATTTGACGAGCACTTGAGGCGACTACGTGCTGTTTTTCAAGCCATACGGTCCGCCGGTCTCACGCTTAAGCCGGAAAAATGCCATTTTGGCTTCGAAGAGCTTCTTTTTCTAGGCCATGTTGTCAGTAATGATGGGGTACGGCCTGATCCGGAAAAGATAGCTGCCGTTGAACATTTTCCTGTGCCATCCGACAAAAAGGCAGTGAGACGCTTTTTAGGCTTATGCGCATATTACCGGCGTTTTATTCAGAACTTTTCCCGCATTGCGTCGCCGTTGACACGCCTCACCAGAGAAGACGTAGCATTCGTATGGGATGAAGATCAGCAGAAAGCATTCGACGAGCTACGGCAACGCCTTCAAAATCCACCGGTCCTGGGACACTTCGATGAAGACGCCCCGACAGCAGTTCACACCGATGCCAGCAATATCGGCTTAGGAGCTGTACTTGTGCAGTGGCAAGACGGCGCTGAAAAAGTAATAGCTTATGCAAGTAGAAGCCTTTCCCGCACAGAGGAAAATTATTCCACCACAGAAAAAGAGTGTCTTGCGGTGGTTTGGGCGGTGATCAAATTTCGCCCATATTTGTACGGCCGCTCGTTTGCTGTCGTCAGTGACCACCACTCACTTTGCTGGCTGACGAACTTAAAAGACCCATCAGGACGATTGGCACGCTGGAGCCTTAAACTTCAAGAGTTCGACATGACTATTGTGTACAAGTCAGGAAAGCGGCATACGGACGCCGACTGCCTTTCTCGTGCCCCATTCGAACCTGCAAGTACAGAAGATGACGACGCTACAGCGTTTGTTGCCGTTGTCAACACGACTACGCTTGCACAGCAGCAACGCGAAGACCCAGAATTGGAGCCCATTATTAGCTTCCTGGAGGGTCGCACTTCCACTCTGCCAAAACGCTTTGGAAGAGGAGTTCCATCGTTTTGCTTACGCAACGACGTCCTCTATAAAGTGAACTTTTCTCCGAACGGCAGCCCCTACTTGCTCGTCGTCCCACCATCTCTCAGGAATGAAATATTGCAGGCATGCCATGATGAAGCAACATCCGGCCATTTGGGCTTCACACGAACGCTTTACAGAGTGAGACAAAAGTATTACTGGCCAAGATTGACGGCGACCGTTCAACAGTACGTCCGTACATGCCTTGATTGCCAACGGCGGAAAGTGCCAGCCGTCAAACCAGCAGGCTTCCTCCATCCCATCGAAGTACCCAGAACTCCATTTGCACAAGTCGGAATGGATCTGCTAGGCCCATTTCCAACTTCTGCTACGGGACACCGATGGATTATCGTAGCCACGGACTATCTAACGCGCTACGCCGAAACCAAAGCCCTGCCGCGGGGAACGGCCAGTGAAGCAGCTCGATTTTTTATAGAGAATGTTGTACTGAGACATGGCGCCCCCACAGTATTAATAACTGACAGAGGAACTGCATTCACAGCCGAGCTATTGGGCACAGTTTTAAGACTTAGTGGCACATCTCATCGGCAGGCAACGGCGTACCATCCGCAAACGAACGGACTCACGGAGCGCCTCAATAAGACACTTGCGGATATGCTTTGCATGTATGTTGATGTGGAGAATAAAAACTGGGACGAGATATTGCCATATGTCACCTTTGCATACAATACGGCTCAGCAGGAAACAACGAGGATGACACCGTTCCGCCTTCTCCACGGTCGCGATGTCACAACCATGCTCGACGCAATGTTGCCGCATGAACATGGATGCGATGGCGTCGAAACTGATGCTGACTACATCACTCAGCGTGCTGAAGAAGCCCGACAACTTGCACGCATACGTATTCGTCGGCAGCAGGAGTACGATGCAGGGCGCTATAACCTTCGCCACCGAAGAGTCTCCTACGAGCCTGGAGAGAGAGTTTGGGTCTGGACTCCCGTTCGCCATCGTGGCCTTTCAGAGAAACTACTGCGGCGGTACTTCGGTCCGTATAAAGTCATACGACGTCTCTCTGATGTCAACTATGAAGTCGTTTCCGATAGTCCACATTCCTCAAGGCGTCGACGGCATACACCGGAGATTGTGCACGTCGTCCGGATGAAGCCTTATTTGTCCGAATGAAATCACTGCAGCGTACGCGTGGAAAGATCCTGGCGTCGTCACGATAAAGCATCGGGACGATGCTTTCTTAGAAGGGAGGCAATGTCACGACTAAAGAAGACAATGAAGGGATGGACACGAGCGCAAGCATCTCTCTCGCCGAAGAAGTTAAAGTTGGCGCGGACAATTATTGCTGGGCCTTCAATATAGAGCCTGTGTTTGCTGTCGCACCACCGTCGTTCTGTGTGCCGTTTTTCGCATCTTGCGACAATATGTAAAAATATTCTCTAACATAGCGAAAATGCTAATAACACGGTTATTAAATTATGCGTATATCGTTTTTTTTTTCAAAGCCACATAACTATAGAATATGCAGAACACAGGTTACACGTTTAAGTGAACCGGTGAGCCGTTCAAATGAACCGGTTCATTTCAGTGAGCTGAGCCGTTTTGCCCATCTCTAGTATCCATAAAATTGGGAAGGTCCAACCCACATGTTGATGTGAAGTGAAGCTTTCGCCTTATGAAATGTTATAACTCCACCCATTTCATTCCAGCGCCTTTGTCGAAAAGGAAATGCGCATGGTCGCTCGCTTACCCATGCTGCGCAATGTGACAAGTCTTAGATAGGCTTGCATTTCTTTATTTCTTCTTATTTATTTTAAATCTACATCCCGCTTTTTGGCCAACCTCCTGTTGTGGGTACGTGCCAGTGCATGGCATTCATCATCATCCTAATCAACACATGGACACGCTTAATTCTGATCCGATTCCCCGTTGTGGGTATGTGCATATGAAAATCGTGGTCACCATCAACACGCGGCAATCATCTCAAAGAGCTAGCTGACGGCACGATTTAAACTTCCTTGCATGATACCTACCTCCCTCTTCTGGGCCAACCGCCCATTGTTGGTATATGTCATCGCATGGAAATCATCATTATCATAATCAAACATTGATCTTGGCCGATAACCCATTGTAGGTATATGTCATAGTGTGGAAATAGTAATCAACATGTGGTAATCATCTGAAAGATCCGTAGTTGGCACGATATACTTCCAGCTTCTTGGTCAATCCCCCCCGTTATGGGTATGTGCCGTGGTATATCATCAACACGCGGCGATCATCTCCCAAGGATGTATTTTTCACGGCATGCTGAGCGCCGCAGACGGAGACCAATCACAGAAAGCGCTTCAGCCACGTGCGCAAGAAGGAGCCGGTGTCATCCGGACTCGCCAGACGGCTAGTTTCGCAATCGCGTTTGTGTCCTGTGCTTCTTTTGCTGTGCCCTGTGCTGCTCATAAAAAGTAGCCCTGTTTGGGTTCTCCTACACCATCGATTCTCGAGTGTGATCAATTAACGACAGATGTCTTGTGATGAGGACTACAGAGAGTCCTGACCGACAACAAAGCCATGGTTTTAAGTTCAATTCAAACGTGTCTTCAGCGAAGATGGATGCTAAGTGGATCAGAGGGTTACCGAATGTAAGTGAAATTTACATTGTATTATGTAGGGTGCCCCTGCTAACTTTAGCCAAGTTGTTCAACGAAAAAAAAAGAATAGAAAAAAAAAAACACGGTGCGATATACAATTATAAGACCTATGGTTTTCATTTATCAGACCTCTAGCGACCGAACACCGTAGGTCTTATAATCCGCCATTTTCACGGCGCTACGGCGCATGCGCCCTGCCCTGGCGGATTAGTCGCGAAACGTTTTGGAAGGGTCGCGCGCGCGGCCGTGCGCCCCGTCTCGGGGAAACGGCCCCCGAAAAAAAAAAAATGCGCTCGCACGCGCGCTACTGCAAGTGCAAACTCGTGCTGTGTACCTCGTTGAAACTGCACTGGTAGCTCGACGTCGGTGCGGTACCGAAAACGTGCGTAGCGTACGACTGCAACTCCACTTTTAACAGAAAGCGGTGAGGGCTTAGTCTAGACTGCACAGGGAACCGCGTAGTTGCCGCCTTGCATTAATGGCTGTAATAGCAAATTTGTCGATAAACCCCTGCGTTACACTTCGACGACACTTAAAAACACGTTGCTGACGAAGACATATCTTGCAGCGTCGGTCCTCGCTTGCTGGTAGTGGCAGCGTGTGCCCGACTTCACGTACTCGTTCAAGGCGCGGTAACACTGGGTCGATACGAGACCGACAAGACGCGCACACCAACGATTGGCCGACCATTCCGCACTGTGTCGCTGAGACCATTTTATCATACCAGGCCTACAAGACGTAACCGACGAGCGCGAGTTGTCGTACTGCGACGGGCTTTCTTGTCGACGGCACCGATAAAATCAGCGTGCCGACCATCATTCGAGCAAACCCCGCGCGATCGGCCGTCGAACCGATAACGCGATAGCCGCAACGGCTTCGTTAGTATATATAAATAATCGCGTTCAAAGTTAGTCAAAACATGCCTACGAAGTTGAAATGCACAAGATTCGACCCTCTTAATCCGTGCACATAAGTTTGAGCCAATGTTGATCCTGTTCAGCGGAGGTTAGGCCTGGCGCCGTCGAGTTCGCGCACCCGCTACCGGCGGACCTGTACTGAAAAGTAAGCAAGTTAGGATGAAGGAAACTGCTTTTATAGTCCAGTTCTAGCTTTAGCGATTTGAAATAAACTACTCTTCGCGTCGATCGCCGCGTACACAATAAGCTGCAAGCGGGGACACAGCGATGTGCCCAACGCCTGTGCCAAACATCTGTACGTCACCGTTCCCGTAGGCTGCCGGTCGTATTCGCAACGTAGATGGGTGGGTTTTTACGTGTTGGCACGCTGACACATTTCTTAATTCCTGAGATGTACTCTTTACCTCTGCGTCAAACCCGAAACAAGAGACGGTACATTCGGTACAGCAGCATAAACAGCCGCCTCGCTCAGTTATATACCAACGGTGTCAGCGATGGCATCCGCGTTTTTGCAGAACAACACGGCCTTTAAATGAGCGCTTATGCGAGCACAGTTTGCTCTAATAATGTTTTATGACACGCGCAAACTAACTATCGCGAAGTTAAAGAAAAGCGAGAATCAGTAATAAATTAACAGCCCAATATTTGTAACTGGATCACAGCCGCCATTGTTTAAGTGGTTCAGCCGCTCATACTGACTTGTATCATGATGGAACAACGCGGCTCATATGAGCAGATATGTGTGTTTTATTCGACGTTTCGACATTCTTTCATATCAGCGTCTTTTCATCTGTGCACCTTTCCCCCATTTTTTGACGCTAACAACGATGTGTGGCTGTAATGCCGATGTAAACAAGTGTCATCGCTTTGCTAAATCCGACGCGGAAGGCTGCGCACTCGAAAACATCTTATTTATGCGAAATGTCTAAAGAATGTGCAAAAAGAATTACAAAAAAAGCGAGGTGCAAGTGCAGGAGTTAGCGCCAACAAACTCCAAAGCAGCCACTACGGCAGAGGGAACTCAGCGTGCCTTTATCGGCCGCACTGTAAACAAAACAGCATACTCAGGCCTGCTCATCCTACATGTATATAGTTGGTGAGTACTACATGGCTTCCAGGAACGACATGCTGCCCCCCAGAAGCCATTAATAATTATTCGCAATCCACGAAACGCACAACCGATGCGCACTTAACATGGGCGCAGGTTCACAAATCAACGGCGAAAGCCCGAGCCCTCTACCAAACGTTTCCAGCGGCGGGCGGCAGAGGGCAGCACAGGAAAAGGAAAAAGGCGGATTCCATCTTGCACATTGTTTTTCAAAACTTTTTTTCATTTTCGGTGAACAGCTTGGCTAAAATTAGCGGGGACACACGGTATTATCCAAGTTCTGGCCCCAAGCTTCGCCACAGTATTTGAAATGGAGAAGCACGTGCACGTCGCAGGACTGAGTAATTATTCAGCAATACGAACGATCGGACCACCGCGATTTAAGTTCACTATGGGTTAGTAAACCCTGCTGCTTGTTTGAATGCGTCAAGTTGTAAACAAGTTCCTTTGTCTTTCTTTTTCGCTGAAGAAATAACTATCACTCCTTGACTGCCCCCCGCTCACCCCTCCTACCCATAAAAATAAATAAAAAGCTGCCTTGGACCGATGCGCCAAAAAAGGTACTTCTGGAATCGCGCATTTTTTTTATTCTGTTCCTTCTGTCAAAAACAACCTTCCCAATTTGGTTGCGCTCGCCCTCCCCACCCCCAAAAGCTATCCCGCCACTGCAGGTCAGTCACCTTGGTTAGTCGTTGCTCCGTCTTGATCATTCAGTCCTACCATTTTCACTCTGAAAAAGAGCACTGTCTAGCCGATTGGCCTAGCAGTATATTCTTGTTGTCATTGAATTTGTACAACTTTAAAATCACGCCATAGTGTAAACACCAAAAGAAACGCTACAGAAAACCTCATGCGTGCGTCAGGACTTAGTTATGAGAGAGCGAATATAAAACAAAAGGCCAACGCTGCATACGCATAAAATCCATATATTATCATTTTCAATCGAAGCCGTAACTCTGCGGTAGTATAGGCAACAGGCACATTAGATAACTTCTCTTATGACTCGGCAGAAAGCTACAAGAGTGTTCCGCCTTAAAGCCATTCGGTCGAGGCTTTAGCAGGAACTCTACAGCAGTGAAAAGAGCAAAACCACGAAGACTCACCTCATAGTCATTCACCTTCACCACTCTTGCCAGTGTGCCAGAGAAGCCTGTAGAAAGGAAGTCATGTCTATGTTCTTTGGTTAGTGCTTTCTGCATGCAAAACGTCCGCTCTTTCCTCAAATGCAGCTCCGAAGAGAGGCGACATAACTGGCACTAAATAAAGATTTGAATCTGGAGCACTCCTTGTTTATTAGTCGGGGGGATATAGCCGACAAAGCGAAAGTCACGTAAATGCGTGCAAATGCACGTTGGGCAATACAAGGATAAGAAACAAGTGGCCTTATCGCCCCCCACCCCTTGAGCCCCTCCTGAAAAAAAAAGAAGCAGTGCTGGAACACGTGTGCCTTGAAAGTTGCAACTTTTACAACAGACATCATAACACACGAAATGCACACAAAACAACTAATCAAGTTAATCGCTTTATAGCTATTAAAAGATACGCGCATATTGACACAGTTATATGTTATAATAGATACAATGGCGAGAAAAAAACGACGATATGAAAGCAAACAAAATGAACACCACAAGCGCCATTGCATTTATCATAAATGCATACGAACTAGCCGAAGCCTCTGTACTACTGTGACAGGCATACAGAGTGAAATACAGACACGGCAAGCACTAGGAAAACAAGAAGGCATAGATACTGGTTTAGTAAAGCTGCACCATTCGCGAATCTTAATACGAAGCCATCTTGCACCAGCTAAAGCAAAAACACAACAAGCCAGGCCCGAACACTCTCAAGTTCCAACAATTGCCAGCGAGGGCGAAAAAATTAACTCAGGTGCGTCCCAGCGCCAAGTTCGTATAGTGAGCCTCGCTCCTTCTCATTTAGCTGGTCGCATTTTGTAATTCGTGTATTTCCTGTTAGGAGCGCTCAACATGGCTAAATATTTGATCTATAATTGTGGCCATAGTAAGCGACAAACATAGTTTACATGCCATATTTCAGAAATCAAGTAGGTAGTTCTTTTTATTGGAATTCTGTTAATAAACGATTTGCTTGATTGCTTCAATCAACATTTTGAGACCCCACTAACGTACAACAAGCTGCAGCCCATTAGTCTCGATTGCTTCCCGCGCCGTTTATTGAAATTTACGTCAGTAATATTTGCGAACAGGGTAGTCGCTTAATTCCCTTGAGCAGCATCGTTTTAAAGCAGTTTTATTTTGATAGCAATAATATCTAGGGTACTTTATGTGCCCGACTGTCGAGAACCACTGCCACCAAGCCAACATCTCTAAAGATGTTGTCAGCTGTAGTGTTCATTGGCAAAACGGCTGCCATTGGTGCCGCCTCATGAGGTGTTGCTTGAAGCATAGAGAAGGAAATTCACAACAAGCCCAGCGGCCGAATTGACGGCAGCGTGCCAAGCGGTCGGCATAAATCACTTCCGGTTTCGCATTTTGAACGCAAGCTCGCACACCGGCTGCGCCCCCCCCCCCCCCTATTTTTTTTTTTTCTTTTCGTGCAGAATCGGTTTGTTATTTGGTAAAAATGATTGCGAACGATCTCGTCAAGTCCCATTGAATCTGTGCCAAGTGCAATTCCACAAAGTAGACGCAAGACCTTTTGTTAAATGTGGAAATCTTTATTTTGCTCTATATAAAAGCTCGTTCCGCGCTTTGTGCGTTCATCCAACGTTGTGACCCCAGATAAGCAGTAGTTCCCGTATGAAGCTCCACCGGACGGCACCAGCTGAAAAAAAGTAAATTACAAGCATGTTACATTTACAAGCACGTAACAGCATGTTACAATTAAGCATGTGTCATTTTGGTATTTAGATAAAGGAATACTGCGTGTAGAGGCGAAATGTGCGAAAGTGGTGAATAGGCGGCATTACAAACAAAAGCAATTCGCTTTTACATACATGGCGTAGAAAATACCCGACTCATCCCAAACAATACCATAAGATATGAAAACATCTGATTTCCAAGCGTTCCGCCATTTCCGGGCATTATTTCCTGCACTTTAGTAGCACAAATACACGGGCCACTTGGCATTTCCAAAACTTGGCCACGGGCGACGCGGCGGTACGCTACATAAGGCCGTTTCACATGGCGCGATTGGGGCGAAAAAAATCGTTCTGTCGCGCACGTCGCAGAGCGATTTTCCCTGGCAGCTTTCACATGCGTCTTTGACCGCGCGATTTCCGTCGCAGCGACGCCCAAGGTTGCTCCCTGCTCACAAAGTACCCATGCCTGCATCGTTAAATAAAAGCAACATGGGAACTAGTCAAATATTACAATTTCATATTATCTTTTTTTTAAATAGAATAGTACACAATTTTTCAGCCTTTAAACGCGTTGAGACTTTGCGATCGCTTAGTCCGCAGCTGCGGCGAGTGAAAATGCTGCACAAACCGCGGCTTGGTGGGGTGGTTTTGTTTGGTACACTCTAGCTGTGTTGTTGCGGTACGATGGAAGCCACAACTCTTCTCCTGGAGGAGTATTTGCTTCTCCAAAAGAAGAAGCTACTATTAAGTGTGCAAGTGCCTGGCACAATTTGTAGCAATGAAGACGTTGACGACGGCGACGATCATGAGGGTACGTGCCGTATGTTGAAGGCGGAGTCAGCTCCCGACCTGGATAGCATGCAGCTTCTCCTTTTAAATTAATTGTACGAGCTGGAGAAAACAAAAATTGTTGATGAAGCTCCTGAGCCACATGCGCTGGCGGGTACGCTCTGTTAAAGCATCATTGAAACTGGTGCGCGACATTGCTCCGCTGAGCTTCCAACACGTGGTAAAACAGGAAAGCGCCTATTTCGATGGAGCTTGCTGTTACGTCACGTTGCTCCGCCCACATCGCGCCGATCGCTGCGACTCGGCGACGGAAATTCCAACATGTTGGAATACCGTCGCGGAGAGCTCGCGACGTCGCGGCGGTCGCTGAGCGACGGAATTCGCTGTGTCGCTCTGTGAAAATCGCGCCATGTGAAACAGCCTATTCACAGAGACGGACGCAACAGTGGCTCCCAGCCGGACCATACTAGACGTTCGCAGAATACCTTCTATTCGCACTCAAGACAAATGCGTGGGTGCAAAGCCTCTTTTCAGTCCTTTAGAAGACGGAATTTTCGAATTACAACTTTCTGATATGTTCCTCGGCGTTATCTTTTGCGCGCTCATCCGGCACCAGCAACACACTCCCGTATGTTATCACTCTTGGCAATCGCCCATCGCGTTTTCAACAGGCGTGAGTACCGAAAGGAGGTATATGTTGTTACGGGGCCACAAAAAATGTCACAAACTTGTCCCTCTAAGATTCATTACACGCCAAACTAACTTTGTCACCACGGCCGAGCGGCTTATCGCTAACTGCGTCACAGCGCGCTGTGTGGCCAGCGTGCCCCAAAAGTACCCCAGAAAGTAACGAAATTACTTTTCCGTAATGTCTGGCGTCAGAGAAAGCGGCACAAACTTCTCCTAGCAAGATGCACTAGACTACGCACCACGGCCGAGTTCTCGCTAACTGCGTCACGGCGCCATGTGCGGCCACTGTGCCTCAAAAACCGAAATAAGTTACCATAATCCCCTAGGAAGCGTCGTAAACATGTCTCAGCACGATTCATTAACTCAAATTAACTGCGCGGATGGCCGAGCTGTTTTTCGCTAACTGCGTCTTAAGTCTCGTCCTGTGCCGTAAGCCTAATTGTGTCGTAGACTGTGAAACAAGATTTCTCACCTTGCCGAAGTCCAATAGTGCAGTGGTGTTTTGTCCCAGTCACGGTGTAAGATATATACTTAGAGTATATATCTTACACCGTGGTCCCAGTGCAGAAGTAACGCCAGAATACGCCAAGAGCCCAATAAACCAGGTTACATTTAAAAACAAAAAGGAGACAGACGGGTCGCCGCGCGCGAGCGCTCACACGCGCGCGCAGCCATCCTCGCTGGCTTCGGGGGAGTGTGTGGCGGATTACGCATGCATTTGGCGCGTGATTGGCCTGTCGCTAGGTAAGGCAAGAAAAATGAGTCGCAAAATTTAAGTTCATTTATACGCAAAACGTTTTAGTTTTCGCGGCAAAGAGTTTAAAAATAAATCAATGTCTGTTAAGTTAATTTCACTTTTTTTTTTTCGATGCTCGCGGCAGCTAACGTTCGGCATCAAAAGTATAGCGTGACGTATGGTGACGTGTTTCCTGTTGCCAGTTTTTTCCGAGTGTTCCTCTTGTTGAATTTCTTTCTCTATGCTTGAAGGGAAAAAAAATGGAGGACGCTTAAGCTTCGGCTTTAAGAGTGGAACGCGATAGCGTCAAGGCCAACCTCCATGCAGCAACGAATTTCACTTGACGAAAAATTCACCGCGAAGCGCCGTCGCGAATTCGTCACACCACACTCCATGCAACGAAGAGCCGGCGAACGCCGCTGACCATGCGGTCGACGCATGGTCAGCGGCGTGGAGAGGAGACGCGTCCAGGTAACGGGCGAGTGCGGACGCATGCAACATCCGCTCCGTGAGACCGATGCTGCCCTTCTGGTAAATTGTCATCTCGTTTCAAGAAACTTGCCGTGTAGCTACCCGAAGGTGAGTGGAGGCCACTCACCAAGTTTGGCGACCATATCGTCCAGCAAACGTGACTTATTGGACAGAGAAGACCGACACGCCGTACAGGCCGCGCCATGCCAGCCGCGAGTCCTAGCTCGGCGAATCACCGGCAGCCCACGATGATGGAAGTATAAGTCGAAGGAACTACCCTCCGAGAAGAGGACTACGACCCAGCAGACTGGACTAAGATCATCGGAACCTATCAAGGCAAGTCCCAGTCAAAAGCCCGAATGGAAGATACAAACGGGGTACGCGGAAAACAGAAGGCATCCGAGGAACGCACCGAAACGCTCCCCGCGTCGACGTGGCGTCCGATGTACCGCCCGAGCCCGGCGCACTTGCGTGCAACGCAACAAGTGAAGCGCAAAAGTCGCCAAATGGCTCCACTGCCACAACATGCGATTAAGGTAGTTTTCCGCTCACAGGGAGGCCTATTCTTACCTAACATACAACCGCAGCTGCTGCTCCACTGCCTCTGCGAAACGGCGAAGATACCGATGGGAGAAGAAGTGCAACTACGCGTGCACCCAATGGACAACACGCGCACAGTAGCCACCACTAACCAGGAAGCAGCCCTTAACCTGGTTCAAATCAGAAGCATTACCCTAAACGCAAAAGCGTATGGGGTGGCAGCGTACATAGTCCCTGCAGCGGACACAGTAAGAGGCGTGATATCGAATGCTTTTTGGGATGAAACGGAAGAAGAGCTTCTGCAAGATCTACAAGCGAGAAATCCGGAAGCAGGCATTCTACTAGCAAGACGCATGGGCAAGTCTAAATCCATCCTTATAACCTTTGCCCAGGGACCCATCCCCCGTAGAATCATCTACTATGGGGGAGTACACCTGTGCACGCCATATAGGGCGCGACCAGAGGCCTGCACGAACTGTCGCGCCCCAGGACACAGATATGATGTGTGTCCACAACCGAAAATACCGAGATGTCCAAGATGCGGCGAAGATCACGGCGAAGACAGAACACGTCAGTGCGTGCCCCGATGCATTCTGTGCGGCGGAGAGCACCTTACAGGAACAGGATGGTCTAAAGCAACGAAGCGACAACAAACAACGAAGCCACCGGTAAACAGGGAAACAACCGGAAGACGCCAGCTACACCCAGAAGATTTTCCAAGATGGAATCCATCAGCCCCCCCGAAGGCCCCCGAGGAGCTCACATGGGCAGAACGAATCGTCCGCAAACCAGACCCCCGGGACGAGGAGACGATCCGTCTTCGAGAGGAGGTAAGAAGCTTGCGACAGGCCATCACCCAACCCCACCCATCACCCGTCACCCAAACCATCATCCAACCCTCACACCCACCCACTGGTCACCCTTTACCCCTAGACACCCAGAGTTCATCTCCCGCAGAAACCTCAACCTCCACCCCACCTACAAAAAAGAAAAGAAAAGACGTTCCTCCGCCATCAGCCAAAACAACAGAGCTGGAGCAATCAGACAAAACAGCTGAGATGGAGGCTCAGTTTGAAGCCAAACTTGAGGCAAAATTAACAGCGAAACTAGCACACTTCCAACAGCAGATGTGCGATGAATTTCAGCAATTCCTAGACAAGCGCCTGCAAACACTCGAGGCTCGATTCCCCAACTCTCGAAGCTCGGATCGACAGCCTCATTGACGAACGCTTCAAAATTTTAGAGAACAAGCTAGAAACCTTCTGTACCCAGCTCAGGACACAGATGGGCCTAATGGTGGTGGAGGCAACCAACCAAATGCAGGCGGTGCCCCTACCCCATACCACTCATCCCCCCTCCACTTCCCAAACTTCTGGACAGCAAAATGGCAGGTGATTCATCTAATTCTAAGACTCCTCCCCCTTTAAAACTCTGGCACTGGAACTGTCGCAGCATACGCCGTAAGCGAGAAGCGCTAATTCAACTCATACTAAATGAGGAACACCCACCAGACCTAATTCTGCTACAGGACCCTAAAACAAGCATATCGCTCCCAGGATATACTGCTTATCACTCACCAAACGATACTACTCCGGTTGTGTCCACCTTTATCAAGCGGTTCATAAGGCATACACAACTTTCATTCTCCCACATAGTACAAAACGTAGTCCTTGAAGTTATCCCACTCGACATTCAACAGGATTCCTTACTCATAGCCAATATATATAATCCGCCGAGTATGGCAGCAACGCGCTGCGCTCACCTAATAGCGCAAATTACCGCAGCGGCAAATAAAACACCAATAATAGTGGCCGGAGACTTTAATTGCGCGCACATCGATTGGGGATACCAGAGAACTTCTGGCAGAGGGGAGGTTCTCATGACGCAAGCTCAACAGTCCCAGCTCACGGTGTACAATGATTTCGACTGCCCCACCAGACAAGGTACAACAGGAATGATGGACACTAGTCCGGATCTCACGATGGGCAGACGCATCCACAACCTTCAATGGAATAGAACAATACATACTTTAGGCAGTGACCATTATATTATCGAAGTTCAAGTCTCAGGTCCCCAAGCGTCTCGAAAAAGTTGTCGTCGCAGTTTCACCTGAAAGGCGAAGCATGAATTGCGATAGCAAATTTGTAGAGAGCTATACGGAGTAAGGATAGTAGTTTTATCAGCTGTATAAATTTGGACATGCAGCAGCACCAGCAACGCGCAGAACTGTTGTCGACGCCGTTGGCGTTTTGCCCGCGTTCGCACAAAATGCGTGCGGCGTTGCTGACTGTTGCCGGAGCCTCTGATATAAATAGGCACTTGGTGCCGCAGCTAAACGTCGCCGCCCTTCCCTCCCCCCCCCCCCCCCCCCCACGGCCTTTCGCGCGTCGGAAGAAGGCGCGTTTGCTCTACATATATGGTGATTGTAAAGGAGGAAAGAGACGCCTACTTCTGCAGCCCTTATGGGAGCAAGGCGCAGAACGCGCGTTTGTTCTCCGCCGTGGGTTCACTCCGTGAAAGCGCGCGTCCCTCGCGCCCTTTCACGCGCACATACAGCGTTCGGCGCGCGGCGACAATTTCATCTCCATTGACGTCATACGGAACCTCACGGCGACGGCGACGGCGAAGGCGACGGCGACGACGACGGCGACGACGACGGCAGAAATCTGCTTTGGAGTGTCCATATAATTGCTATCGCAATAAAAGAATAGAGCATAAATTAATCAACTGGGATAAATTTAGAAAACGGTGGGAAACAAACCAACAAACAGGGCCGGTGGATGCGCTAACCTGGACAGCACAAGTCCTCGAGGACCAAGCGGCGTGCACCAAGGAATATAGCCTAGAACAGCAAGTCCCAGTTATGGACTCAAAATTGGCGCATATGATAAAAGCGCATGAAAGTCTCATGAAAAGATATGCTAAGCAAAAACGCAACAAGAAGCTCCAACGCAGGATATCTGAGCTGGCACAGCAAATTCAGGATTACAGCCAACAACTTTGTAGACAGAATTGGCAGCAGATATGTGAGGGTCTCAGAGGCAATCTCAGTACCGCTCGAGCGTGGCATCTTTTAAAACATCTAATTGATTCCATGAAAAGTAAACAACACACTAGAAATCTTGTCGCTCGACTAACACACAACCATAAATACGACACGCAGGCGCTACTACAGAAACTTAAGAGCCTACACACCTCGCCGGGCACTTCCACTCCACTGCCGGATTTCGCCGGCCCACCAAATAATGAACTAGACAGGGACATAACTATACAAGAAGTCCGAACAGCACTTGATAGACTCAGCAACACCACGCCAGGCGAAGATCGCATAACAAACGCCGCTCTTAGAAACCTAGACGACAATTCCCTGCAAGAACTTACCGGTATCTTCAACAAGCATTGGCAGAGCGGCACACTGCCAGAGGAGTGGACACATGGAAGGGTCATACTAATACCGAAACCTAACAAACTAGTTACCCCAGAAAATATGCGCCCCATCTCCCTTACCTCCAGCCTAGGCAAACTCTTTGAGCAAGTCATCCTAGCTAGATTAGATTGCACGGTCACATGGAAGACACTGGTCAATACCCACACTCAATGATTGGTTTCCGATCGGGCTTATCCACGCAAGATGCCATGCTGCAACTCACAACAGCTATTCTGGACCCCCTCATACCTGCGCACACTAAAGTGGTACTGGCGATTGACCTCAAAAAGGCTTTCGACAACGTCACGCACGAGGCCACCCTAAAGGCCATGATAGACCTAGGAGTTGGCCAACGAACATACAACTACATAAAGGCTTTCCTGCAAAACCGAACGGCCAGCATGTGCGTAGACAACCTTCGTACACGCCGCTACACACTAGCGAACGTAGGCACACCGCAAGGCTCAGTGCTGTCCCCATTCCTCTTTAACGCAGTACTTATTCCGCTCGCGCGGAAGCTACAGCAAATTCCCCATCTTGACCATACCCTGTACGTGGATGATATCACCCTGTGGACTACATATGGATCGGACGCGCAAATCGAAGAAACACTGCAAACAGTCGCAATGGTAATACAGGAAGAGGTCACCAAGGTAGGCCTCACCTGCTCACCGGAAAAATCTGAACTTTTGTTGATCCCGCCAAAGGGTAGAACGTATCATACTCCTATTAGAATCTACCTACAGGATAGGGTGGTCCCACAGGTCCACACCATTCGAATCCTTGGCCTCTACCTGCAACAAGATGGGAGAAATACCGAAACCATCAAACGCCTAAAGAGCACGCTAGCAGCTACCAAGCAGCTAATACGCAGAGTAACAAATAAAGCTCACGGCCTGCGGGAAGAAGATACTCTGCGAGTAGTACAAGCGTATACCATGAGTAGAGTACTGTACTCTACCCCCTACCTCAACCTCAATATAACCTAAACCCAGACAATAAATTCTATAATCAGACAAGCTACCAAGGCTGCGCTCCGCCTGCCCAAAAGCACCAGTAACGAACGACTGGCGGAGTTAGGCATGCATAACACCATACAAGAACTAACCGAAGCACACCTACAGGCACAATATCTCCGACTAGCCAGTACCTCTACCGGGAGGCATATACTTTCAAAACTCGAAATTCGCATCCCTGCTAATCATGACTCCCTAAAAGCCCTTCCTACGGAAATTCGTCAAACGCTACGCATTCGACCGCTCCCTCGTAACATGCACCCCGACCAAAACCGCGAGCGGCGGAAAGCCAGAGCAGCAGCCCTTCATAAACGGTACGGCGATGAACAGAACGCAATATCGGTAGATGCTGCATGCGATCAGCACGGAGCCACAGCGGCTGCTTACACACTGAACACACCTCCATTAATAAAGGAACTACCCCAGGGAACGGACCCAGAGGAAGCGGAAGAGATCGCTATAGCGCTAGCGCTCGGCAGCTCCAGTGCTACCTACATCCTGAGTGACTCTAAAACTGCACTGCTAAATTATTCTAGGGGCAGAGTTCACCCTGCCACCTTCCACATACTGACCCAGAACCCCCCCTTCTCCCGCAGCGCTGAGCTCATCTGGGTGCCCGCGCACTCGGGAAACCCCGGCAATGAGGCCGCCGATTCTTTAGCCCGAGGGTCGAGAAACCGGGCACAGGCGGACCTCATGGGGGGTTTCTCGAGGGAGCGTGCGTGTACCTTCGCTGAGCTCATCGCGAATGCTCGCGCCGAGAGGCAAATATACCCACCGCCCCACTCTTCCCTCGCTACCAGGGAGCAACACCTGTGGCGCCGTCTGCAAACGCGCACCCTACCTACCCCATCCCTCCTCTCCCACTACAGACCCATCCCACCTTCCTGCCCTCTGTGCAATGCACCGAAAGCAAACCTCACCCACATACTTCTGGCCTGTCCGGCTCCTCCTCCCCCTGGCAGCCCGACACCACTCCAAACCTGGGAGGACTGGGAGACCTCACTGCGCTCCACGGACCCGGCAAGGCAGAAGATCGCCGCCATCCGGGCTGCTAGCGTCATGGACATGTTAAACATGAACGTCTGAGTGCGGTGGGGTCGCACGGGGACCCAGGGGACCTGGGAGGTTCCAAATGCCCTGTCAGAATAAAGTTTTAACACGAAAGTGTTTTATGCCGGGGTCCACCAAGACTTCACTGACGTATTTCCGTCACGGAAATACGTCAGCTTACAATGTACACGAACATAATACTGACGCGAGATAGGCTGGCACCTAACTGCCGACGAAATTCGTCCCACGATGTCAGTGTCGTCTCGTGGTTTTCGAACCACGTCTTTGCGGAATCCCCGAGAGCGAAGTACACATAACGCAGCTTGCGCTCTTGGGACCAATCGTTGAATTCGGCTACCCTTTCGAAGTGGTCGAGCCAGTCTTCGACGTCTTCAAGAGCACCTCCGTGGAACACATTGGGTGTTTGCGGCTGATGCAAAAGGACCTGTGTCGGCGCGGCAAGCGCAGCAGTAGACGGTTGGTGCATTGTCCTGGTAGGATCAGGTAGCAGACCGTGCTGTGGCTGGAGCCCCTGAAGACGACGGCTGGTACGGACGTGTACCGGGGTGAGCTCTGTCGGACTACGCACTGGCGACGAGTCAGGAGTACGCTGCGTCTCAGGCGATCGTATCATTTACCCAGCACTTCCACCAGAAAAAGTCACGAAGATAGCAATCGAGACCTTGGCAAAACGGTGTTCTTTGCAACAAAGGCTGACACTCGGAGAGCGCGCGCTTCAGAACACACTTTTTCGTTCTCGTTGCAGCGGCCGGCTGCCGCAGGTGCCAGCCTATCTCGCGTCATTAGAGCTGTCTTGCCCCTTATGAACTTTATTCTACCCAGCCGACCGGGACGGTCGCTTTTGGAAAGGGAGAAATGACGCGAGATAGGCTGGCACCTGCGGCAGCCGGCCGCTGCAACGAGAACGAAAAAGTGTGTTCTGAAGCGCGCGCTCTCCGAGTGTCAGCCTTTGTTGCAAAGAACACCGTTTTGCCAAGGTCTCGATTGCTATCTTCGTGACAATACAAAGAAAGAAACCAGAAGAAAAAGTTCCACAAACATGCACAATTTGGAAATCGAACCCACGACCGCTCGGTCCGCGACGATAGATCGCCGAGCGTTTAACCCATTGCGCCACAAACGCATTTGCAGAGAGCTACACAGACGCGCCTTATATATCTAACACTCCTCCGTGTACCCGCGCTCTTGCTCGGGGCGGTGCCGCCGCCTACGAGCAGAAAAGAGAAGTACTGCATTATGACACTAACGCGCACCGACAGTGAACGCTTCGGTGGTCTCAGCACTACGACGCCTCGATGCCAGCATTCGAAGGGACGCTGGCATCAAGAAGCACTACCAACGCCACCTAGGTGGCGTTCACCGTACTCAGCACAGCGGAGCGTGGCCTCCGCAATTAGCTCTGAAAATGTTTCTGAAGTTGATCGCGGAGGCTGCAATTACGACGCGCTGTACGCGCTGATTTGACTCGGTGACGATTCAGTTACGTGCTTTGTCTTGCGCGTTGTATTAGTGTGTCAGTTACGTGCTTCGTCTTTCGCGTTGTGCTAGCGTGTGCAGCGTAGTGCAGCTTCCATATGCACGACGGTTGCTCATGGTCATCGACGTTGGTAGTCGTGATGGAGGAGACGTGCCACCAGGCGTCAGCGTGGGTGCATCAACGCCTAAGGGCGCTTTAGCCACAAAACACCAATAGACATTATATATCAATGTGCAATAAACATTACACTACTTCAGTGAAAACACGTTTCACTTTCGTGTTCTATACCGATTCCTATATAAGAGGGATCAACCACATTTTTTTCCTCCTCCTCCTCCTCCTCCTCCCACAAGGAGTCATTGTGACCAGACGAGATAGGCTACGAAAGCGACGTTGGCGAATGAAAGCAGAAGGCAAAACAGCGCCTAAATCAATGTTCTTAGACGTAAAATAAGGCACCTGACCTGAAAAAGTGTGTTCGATGTTAGCCAGAATCTATTTAGACTAACTTTTGTGTGTGTGTGTGTGTGTGTGTGTGTGTGTGTGTGTGTGTGTGTGTGTGTGTGTGTGTGTGTGTGTGTGTGTGTGTGTGTGTGTGTGTGTGTGTGTGTGTGTGTGTGTGTGTGTGTGTGTGTGTGTGTGTGGTGTGTGTGTGTGTGTGTGTGTGTGTGTGTGTGTGTGTGTGTGTGTGTGTGTGTGTGTGTGTGTGTGTGTGTGTGTGTGTGTGTTGTGTGTGTGTGTGTGTGTGTGTGTGTGTGTGTGTGTGTGTGTGTGTGTGTGTGTGTGTGTGTGTGTGTGTGTGTGTGTGTGTGTGTGTGTGTGTGTGTGTGTGTGTGTGTGTGTGTGTGTGAATATGCGACACTTCGGAGTACTTATCCCTCGTCTGTCACCCTGTGTTTGTTTACGGCTCTCTCCGCTCGCGCGCAGCTGTTTTTCTCCCATCAACTTCCGCCTTCGAGCCTGCCCTGCCATTGAGCAAACACGGAAAGCTTTTAGACAGTTTTAGTATAACGTACGCAACTAATAGCGTACTCTGTACTCTAAGCATCGCACGTTTATTACAGTTTTAGTTGGCCTGCGAGATCTTTCGATCTCAGAGGCCATATGCCACCGTCACACCTATCTCTCGACTTCACCGATAGATGGCGCTGACATATCGCAAACGGCTATAAGGGATGAAGACGGTAACATCTATGAAGGCGATGATGCGCTGCGGTACATCACAGACGTTATCACGCATAACTTCGGCACGAGAAAAAGCGTAGTTCAGACAACAGATCCAGCAACAATAGAGAGGCCTGAGAGATCAAAATTTAGCATAGAAAGCTTTTATTGGAAAAAGGCAGCAGAAAATGTCCCTAACAACACGGCAGCAGGACCCGATGAAATCCCAATACAGCTAATCAAAAACCTCGGTCCAAAAAGCAAGGCACTGCTGACTAATGCCATAGAGCAAGTGATTAGAACAAAGAAAATTCCCGTTGGATGGCGTGAAAGCAAGATGAATCTCATCTACAAAGGCAAAGGAGATAAGGATAAGACGAGCTCGTACAGGCCAGTTACAGTAACGTCGGTGATATATAGAATGGCAATGCAAGCCATAAAATTAGAACTGTCGAAGTGGGTGGAGAAAAACGATGTATTGGGGGAAACTACAGAATGGGTTCAGGCCAAGCAGACGCTTAGAAGACAATATGTTTGTACTAACTCAGTGCATAGAGATTTCAGTAGCTCAGAAAAGACCTTTATGGATAGCATTTCTAGATATTAAAGGAGCTTATGACAACGTAGACAGGGAATTGTTGTGGGATATTCTTAAATACGAAGGCGTAGATGACGATTTCGTGGAGCTCCTGAGGGAGATATATAAAGACAACCAAGTACAAGTGGTATGGGAAGGTAGAAAAGGAAATGAAATGGTGGGAATTCACCAAGGATTGAAGCAAGGATGCCCTCTGTCACCATTGTTGTTCACGCTTTACGTCAAGGGTATAGAAAGACGACTGGAAAACAGCGAATTAGGTTTTGATTTATCCTACATGCGTAATGGACAAATGGTGCAACAGAAGGTCCCTGGACTGATGTACGCAGACGACATTGTGCTACTAGCGGACAATAAAAAAGATTTACAGATACTTGCGAATATCTGTGGGAATGCAGCGACAAATCTAGGCCTTAAGTTTAGCACAGAGAAATCAGGAATTATGATCTTTAATGAAGAGACGAGTAACATCGTGGTGTCAATTCAACAGCAAGTAATACCCATAGTGAAGCAATATAAGTACCTCGGCGTACACATAAACGAAGGAAAGAATTACTCAAACAACCACCAAGATAATATGAAAATAAGGGGGAAGCGGAATGCAGCAATAATGAAACACAGAGCACTGTGGGGCCACAATAAGTATGAGGTGGTGCGTGGAATCTGGAAAGGAGTAATGGTGCCAGCGCTAACATTCGCAAATCCATTATATGCTTAAAATCGGATGTATTGGCGGGTTTGGAAGTTAACCAAAGATCAGTAGGCCGGTTGGCTTTGGGAGCCCACGGTAATACCACAAATGAGGCAGTGCAGGGTGACATGGGTTGGGCCTCTTTTGAAGTCAGAGAAGCACAGAGCAAAATTAGTTTTGAAGAAAGGCTCAGGAACATGGATGAAAATAAATGGGCGGCTAAAGTGCACACGTATCTCTACATGAAAAGCGTGGACACAGAATGGAGGAAGAGGTCAAGGAAGTTGGCAACCAAGTACAGGATAATCGAAACTGCAAATAGACAACCAGGAGTCATCAGAAAGAAAGTGAGAGAAATAGAGACCGTGAATTGGATGCAAAGAATGGAAACAAAACGGACAATGGAGATTTACAAGAATGAGAAGAAAGAAATTAGAAGGGAAAATCTGTACGATAACACAAAGGGCAGTGCCTTGCTATTTGAGGCTCGAGCCGGTTGCCTAAGGACGAAAACATATCGGAACAAATATTCGGAACTAGATGAGACATGTGCATGCTGCAGTAAAGATCCAGAAACCACTCAGCACATCCTGATGGAATGCGACGGGATCCACCCAGCGAGAACCGTAGGTAACGTGCAACTCCCAGAAGCGCTTGGTTTCAAAGTGGAAGGAAACAAACAGATCAGCCGTAGAGATCATCAAGAGACGATTGGAGTACTGGTGGAAAAAAAGCAGGCAAAAGATGGATACGACCTGATCTCTTAAAATCATAGGCAGCGGCACAAGGTAAATTTTTGAAAAAGAAAAATAATAACGAGAGGTATACAAAAATGCTAGATAAAGAACATGTATAGTATACCTGATTAAATCAAGCAGGCTAGGAGACTATTTGTCGCCGCCCCGTTTCAAAGGGGTTGCCAATAAATCATCATCATCATCATCATCATCATCATCGGTTTCTCTCGTTAGGCTTCGTGTCGTTTGACACGAGAAGCGATCTCGAAAACTCCGCAAGGTTGTCCATAATACACTGTCGTCGAAGCGGCCTGAGACTAAGCGAAAGCCGTTTACGCAGTCATTTGGTACGAACGAAGCGAATTCTACAAAAGCCACGCCAAATTCAATTCGAAGCGGGCAGCGGGGACAGCCGCCATGTTTTACGTACGAGGCTTGCGAGAAGGCTCATTTGTCTCTTAAACTAGCAAGCCGCTCATATGCCGCACCTACGCGATGCTTCAGCTCGCGTTTTTCTCAGATGTGCCAGTGAACCACCCCTGCAAACTTCAATCAAACGTCTTTCCAAAACACGGCGGTACGCAAGGCATCATGTTGCGGGTATGCATGGGCAGAGCATCATCGGGAAGCGAAGCCTCTAACTACATAGACTACACAAAGCAAGCAGTGACCATATATTATTCACTAGAACATTGAGGTAGGAACAACCAACAAGGAGGTGAAAGAGCGTTGGAAAACAAGCGTTTGAAACGAAGGTAGGAAATAGCCGAACAGTAGCCAAGCGTCAACAACCAAAACTCCCGTCGACGGGCGACCGACGGAAGTCAAACTCTGCGCTGTGACCAGATTGGTCCATGCTCTCCGCCGCGCGCGACGACTTCCGGCGGCGGCGGTTCGCTGGGCGGCGAATATCTGGAGAGAGTGGATCGGCGGCGAACAATCATTTTTTTGACGTCGGGCACCGCTGCCGCCGCCGAAAGTTCGTCGCTTTTTCGCTCCATGGAGGTTGGCCTTTAGGGTACGGCCACGCTAGCGCCAACAACACGCGGCAAAAACGCGCGGCAAGAACGCGCGGCAAAAACGCGCGGCAGCGCGTCATGCCGCGCGCGGCAGAAGCGGCAGGAATCGGGGGTTTTGCGGCGTGCCGCGCGAAATGGGTTCGAGACCCATTTCTGCGGCAAGTGCCGCGAGATGAACCAATCAAGAGCGACGAGGGTGACGTCACGGAGCCATCACAACCGGACCGCCTCCGGTCCGCGCCGGGTTTTCCATCGACGATAGTCGTCTCTCGCATGAAACAACGAGCGCTCGCAGTGTTGCTCGCGTGTTCGGAGAGCGCGCGAGATCTTATCGCGCTGCCGCGCGGCGAGACGCGCTTGCTACGGTGGCCTCGCGGCAAGGCGCTGACGCGCGGCAACTTGCCGCCCGCGGCATGACGCGGGCGTTTTTCGCCGCTAGCGTGGCCGTACCCTGGGCGTCAGCGCCTTGCCGCGAGGCCACCGTGGCAAGCGTGTCTCGCCGCGCGGCAGCGAGACACGCGGCAGCGCGATAAGATCTCCCGCGCTCCCCGAACGCGCGAGCAACACCGCGAGCGCTCGTTGTTTCATGCGAGAGACGACGATCGTCGATTGAAAACCCGGCGCGGACCGTCGGCGGTCCGGTTCTGATGGCTCCGTGACGTCACCCTCGTCGCTCGTGATTGGTTCTTTCTTTCTTTATTTATTTGCTTCCATTGCTAAAAATGCAATATTCGCGCATGGTATACAGTATTGTATACAAATACAATACTGTCGGTCTCGAAGGGTACGGCCACGCTAGTGTCAAAAATGCGCGGCATCGCGTCATGCCGCGCGCGGC